>NC_066617.1:367667672-367963774 GCF_025201925.1 Gopherus flavomarginatus | reverse complement strand
GGGATGGCAGGTGGCCACATAGCGATCAAAAGCCATGGCCCCGAGGATTCAGACGCCATCCCTGAGAAGCAGTGAATGAGTACATCATTTATGAGACGAGGCACTGAAATATCGGGGGGGGGGGGGATCTCCTGGAACTGAACCGAGAATGTTCACATTTTGGGAATGGTGGACGTAGATAGTAAAAGATCGTGACAGCCAGCATGCAGAGGAAATAGTACATGGGCTCATGGAGGCTTGGATCCCTCTTGACATGAAGGGATGGTGAAGTTCCCCATGACAGCTATGGCATAATGGTGCAGAAAGGGATGGAGATCCAGACATGGGCTGTCTCCAGGCCAGGAATGCCCAGCAGGATGAAGGTGGAGGGGTTGTGAATTCAGTTGTATTGGAATCTGACATGGAATAGGGAGAAGGTATTTCAGCTCTGAGGAAGAACTTTGTCTAGTGCATGTACCGTATGTTCCTCTGACTTCCTGTATGTGCCCAGGCTCTAGGTGATGGCCGCAGTACAAATGCCTAGACAGAGAGACATGTTAACATGAGACACTGCATGCACTACTGGATGTTGTTGTCATGGATGAAGCAGATTGATTGCTTTTCACACATTAAAAATGATATTTTCATTACTTAGAGAAATGAATTATGATAACTGACCCAGACAATGCTCATTCCTACACATCATGGTGTGGAAACCTTAATAGGCACCAGTAGGAAACACCAGCCCGCCTGGATAGCCACTGTAGTGGGCCCTTTCCCCTTATACTCACTCAAGACTTTAAGGTCAGAAGGGACCATTATGATCATCTAGCCTGACTTCCTGCACAAAGCAGGCCACAGAACCCTACCCATCCACTCTATATAACAAACCCCTAACCCATGTCTTAGTTACTGAGTCCTCAAATTGTGGTTGAAGAATTGAAGCTGCAGAGAATCCACCAGCAAGTGACCCATGCCCCATGCTGCAGAGGAAGGCAAAAACCTTCAGGGCCTCTGCCATTCTGCCCCGAGGAAAATTCCTTCCCGACCTCAAATATGGTGATCAGCTAAACCCTGAGCATGTGGCAAGACTCACCAGCCATCACTCTGGAAAGAATTCTCTGCAGTAACTCAGATCCCATCCCATCTAACATCCCATCACAGACCACTGGATTACTTACCTGCTGATAATCAAAGATCATTGCCAAAATTAGGATATCCCATCATACCATCCCTTCCATAAACTTATCAAGCTTAGTCTTAAAGCCAGATATGTCTTTTGCCCCCACTACTCCCCTTTGGAAGGCTGTTCCAGAACTTCACTCCTCTAATGGTTAGAAACCTTCATCTAATTTCAAGTCTAAACTTCCAAGTGTCCAGTTTATACCCATTTATTCTTGTGTCCACATTGGTACTAAGCTTAAATAATTCCTCTCCCTCCCTGATATTTAGCCCTCTGATATATTTATAAAGAGCAAGCATATCTCCCCTCAGCCTTCTTTTTGTTAGGCTAACCAAGCAAGCTCTTTGAGTCTCCTTCATAAGACAGGTTTTCCATTCCTCGGATCATCCTAGTAGTTCATCTCTGAACCTGTTCCAGTTTGAATTCATCCTTCTTAAACATGGAAGACCAGAACTGCACACAATACTCCAGATGAGGTCTCACCAGTGCCTTATATAACAGTACTAACACCTCCTTAACTTTGCTGGAAATACCTCGCCTGATGTATCCTAAAACTGCATTAGCTTTTTTCATGGCCCTATCACACTGATGGCTCATAGTCATCTTGTGATCACCAATACTCCAAGGTCCTTCTCCTCCTCTGTTACTTCCAACTGATGTGTCCCCATTTTATAACTAAAATTCTTATTATTAATCCCTAAATGCATGACCTTGCACTTTTCACTATTAATTTCATCCTATTACTATTACTCCAGTTTACAAGGTCATCCAGATCTTCCTGTATGATATCCCAGTCCTTCCCTGTGTTAGCAATACCTCCCAGCTTTGTGTCATCCGCAAACTTTATTAGCACATTCCCGCTTTTTGTGCCAAGGTCAGTAATAAAAAGTTAACTAATATTGGTCCCAAAACTGATACCTGAGAACTCCATTAGTAACGTCCTTCCAGCCTGACAGTTCACCCTTCAGTAAGACCTGTTCTAGTCTCCCCTTTAACCAGTTCCTTATCCACCATTCATTTTCATATTGATCCCCATCCTTTCCAATTTCACTAATAATTCCCCATGTGAAACCGTGTCAAATGCCTTACTGAAATCAAAGTAAATTAGATCTACTGCATTTCCTTTGTCTACATAATATGTTACCTTCTCAAAGAAGGAGATCAGGTTGGTTTGGCACGATCTACCTTAATAAACATGTTGTAATTTGTCTCATTACCATTGATCTCAATGTCCTTAACTACTTTCTCCTTCAAATTTTTTTTCCAAGACCTTACATACTACAGATGTCAAACTGACAGGCCTATAGTTACTCTGATCACTTTTTTTTCCGTTTCTTAAAAATAGGAACTATGTTGCAATTTTCCAGTCATACGGTACAACCCTTGAGTTTACGGATTCATTAAAATTCTTGCTAACGGGCTTGCAATTTCATGTGCCTGTTTTTTTAATATTCTCGGATGAAATTGTTTGGGCCCCCCTGATTTTGTCCCTTTAAGCTGTTCAAGTTTGGCTTCTGCCTCGGATGTGGTAATAGCTACCTTCATATCCTCATTCCCATTTGTCATCCTTCCATTACCCCTAAGCTCCCCATTAGCCTCATTAAGATTGAGGAAAAGTATTTATTTAGATATTGGGCAAGCCTAGACTATCTGTAACCTCCACTCCATCCTCAGTGTTTAGTGATCCCACTTCTCTTCTTTGTTTTTTTCTTCTTATTTATATGGCTATAGAACCTTTTACTATTGGTTTTAATTCCCTTTGCAAGGTCCAACTCTACATGGCTTTTAGGCCTTTCTCACTTTATCCCTACATGTTCTGACCTCACTAAGGTAGCTTTCCTTGCTAATCCCGCCCATCTTCCAGCTCCTTCTAGGCTTTCCTACTTTTTCTTAATCACCTCTCTGAGATGCTTGCTCATCCAGCTTGGTCCTACAACTCCTGCCTATGGTTTTTTCCCCTTCTTGGGATGCAGGCTTCTGATAGTTTCTGCAGCTTCGACTAAAAGTAATCCCAGGCCTCTTCCCGCCTTTAGATCCACCAGTTCTTCAGTCCAATCCACTTCCCTAACTAATTTCCTTAATTCTTTAAAGTTAGCCCTTTTGAAGTAAAAAAAACCATAGTCCCAGATCTATTTTTATTTATCCTTCCATCTAGTTTGAATTGAATTAGCTCATGATCACTCGAACCAGGCTGTCCCCCTACAACCATTTCTTCTATGAGGTCCTCACGACTCACCAAAACCAAATCTAAAATGGCAGCCCCTCTTGTGGGTTCTTCAGACTGCTTGGCTAAGAAATCCATCTGCCATCACATCCAGAAAAATCTGAGCCCTATTATTCTTACTAGCACTTGTCCTCCTGTCTATATCTGGGAAGTTAAAGTCTCCCATGATCACACATTCCCAGTTAGTGTTTACTTCATTAAAAACATTAAAGACGGTCTCTATCCATATCAAATCAGATCCCGGCGGTCTGTAGCACACCCCAAGCAACTATCTCAGGGGAGGCTCTAGTAGCTTTCTTCCCCGTGTGATTCTTCTGCCCAGACGACTCTGTCTTATCCATTCCATCACTTCTTATTTCTTTTACAGTTAAACTCTCATAGATACACAGTGCTACTCCACCACCTTTGCCTTTATTTCTGTCTTTTCTAAACAGCACATAGCCTTCAAAAACCTGTACTCCACCATGTTCCTGTCATCCCTATAATTCCAGTTTCACTTCCTGCACCAGTAGCTCTAGTTCCTCCATTTGTTCCCTAGGCTGCTCGCATTAGTGTACAGACATCTTAATTTTTGCCTTTTGGCTTCACTGACATTCTTTACCAGGTTAGGCACAGACATTGTACCACCAGCATCACCTGTTAGACTGGTATCTACACTACCCTTCCTCCTTATGTCAATTCTTCTGTCCATGGCTGTATCCCCTCTTACTTTGTTTCTTCCCTCTCAAGGTTAAATTCTGGTGTGGAGATTACCTGGAAATCTCCCAACCATCTCCCCGAAATTCCTAGTTTAGAGCTCTCTTAATCAGTTGGGGCAAGCCTCCATCCTAGAAGTCTATTCCCTCCTGTCTCAGGTGAAGTCCATCCCGAGAGAACAGTCTTCTGTCCACAAATGCTTCCCTAGTGGCAGTACATTCCCAAAAGCCCTCCTTATAGCAACCACTGCCTGAGCCATCTCTGGTTCGCCATAATCTTGTCACATCTTTGTTGCCCTTCTCTAGGAACCGGCCGAATCCCACTGAAGATCACCTGAGCCATCGATTTCCTTAAGCTCTTCCCCAGTCCTGGCATAGTCCTCCTTGATATGTGCCAGTGAAGAATCTAGCCATATCATTCTTTCCCATGTGAAGGACAATCAATGGATTCTTGCCCGCTCCCATAAGGATCCTTCTCAGCCTCAGGTCCACATCCCTTATCTTAGCACCCGGCAGACAGCAAACCCTTCTGTTCTCACCGATCAGCATCTAGTTACAGGCCTGTCTATTCTTCCTCAGTAAGTAGTCCCCAATCACGTAGACCTGCCTTTTCCTGGTGACAGTGTGATTCTCCGGTCTATCCCCTGCACCCACTGGCTACAAGTCCTCTCGATTCCTATTCACACCTTGCAACCCTTCCCGGTTCCTCAAAAATGTGAAAGTGCAGAAAACACCAACCTTTTCCAGAAATGTATAGCAGGGAGAGCAATCCCCAACTAGAACACACCTCAAGGGAAAATCTCTTGATTTCATTGACAAACTCCTGCTCAGTCGCAGAAATGGCCAAAAACAAAGACAATGTTCAGATGCCTAAGGAATGGCAAAGAGAATAACCTGCTGTGGACATGCACTCAGTTTGGTCACCCAGTCTCTATAAAGCATGTAGCAGTTAGAAAGGGAGTTTTCCAGACAGGCTCTGAGAATGGGGGAGGCTGCCAGAGTCAGACAGAGTGAAATGTCTGGAACTGTTTGGATTAGAAAAGAAACAAAGAAGGGGTCAGATATAGAGGAGAACAAGATTAAAGATTGAAACTGATTACATTCCAATGGAGAAACAGAGAACGTTCACACACAGTAATCTCTAGAGATACTTAGTGCTTCAGAGGAGCCAATTCCCCAGAGCTGACAGAACAAGGAACAAGGAGCAATGGTCCTCAAGTAGCAGTGGGTGAGGTTTAGGTTGGATATCAGGAAACACTATTTCACTGGGAGTTGTGGTGAAACACTGGGAATGGGTTACCTAAGGAGGTGGTGCAATCTCCTTCCTTAGAGGTTTTTAAGGCCCCGGCTTGAAAAAGCCCTGGCTGGGATGATTAAGTTGGGGTTGGTCTGCTTTGAGCAGGGAGTTGGACTAGATACCTCCTGAGGTCCTTGCAACCTTTGCAAAAAGCCATAATTCCACAGTCAAGAAGTGGACAGCTTTGGCTACAAACCTGTTTCAGTGACAAAACCAAGTTGGCAATTGGCCGAGTGGGAGCAATAGATACAAATGGGAAAAGGGAACCATATAAGCAAGCAATGAAATGGAAAGTTATTAACATTGATAAGGGATGTTAAAGACATCGGTAGATGTGTTCAAGGAATAGTTTTGTGCTGCATTAGGAGAGATTGCAGGCCCAACCAACAGACTAGACACTGTTCTGGAATGCAGGGACACTGATAAGGATTTAGGGGTCACTGTGGACACCCAATTCATTGTGAGTTCCCAGTGCAATGCTGTGGTCCAAAAGGCTGACGTGATCCTTGGATGCATAAACGGGAGAGGGTGAGTTGGAGCAATGGAAGGATTTTACCTCTACACGTGGCATTGGTGAAACTGACTGTTTCCAGTTGTGAGGTCCACATTTCAAAAAGAATATTGAAAAAATTTGGAGGGTGCAGAAAGAGAGCCACAAAAAGATTGGAGGCTGCAGAAAATGCCAAATAGTGAGAGACATAAAGATCCTCGTCTATTTATATTACAAAAGAGATGATCAAACAGAGACTTTCATGGGGAGAAATCCATGTGCATAATGGGCTCTGTAATATAGCACAGAAAGACAGAGGAAAGCCCAAGACAAATTTCAATTGCAAATAAGGGCCAAATGTTAGCACTGAGGGTGTTTAACTACTGGAACAAACCTGCGAAGGGAAGTGGTGGATTCTCCAATTCCCCATTGTGTGCAGATCCATACTGGGTGATTTTTCCGAAGATCTGCTTGAGGGCTTGTCTACACTTAACATGATACAGGCACTGCCGTAGCACTTCTGTGTAAACACTACCTACACTGACTGTAGGGGTTCTCCTATCAGTGAGGGAAATCCACCTCCAGGAGAGGTGGTAGCTAGGTCAAGAGAACAATTCCTCCCCTTACCTCGTGCTGTCTGTACTGAGGTTAAGTTCATATAGCTTCATCTCTCAGGGTGTGGATTTTTTTGCTATTGGAAAAAACAGAAAATACAGTTTGGGTTGCATTACGAGAGGTATAGCATGCAAGACATGGGAGATGATATCTGCCTCTATCAGGGTAGGTCCTGCTTTTAACAGGATGTTGGATTAGAGGGACCCATAGTCAAAAGACAAAGATGATGCAAGGGAAGGAATACAAAACATACAGGAAAAGACTATAGAACTGGGTATGTTTAGTTTAGAAAAGAGGATATTGAGTGGAGGACATGACAGCGGTCTTTAGATACTTGAAAGGCTGACAAAGAAAAGGAGGAGAAAAGTTGTTCTGTCTCACCCACAGAGGGCGGGGCAAGAGTTTCAAACTCCAGCATGCATCTGAGGAAGTGGGGTATTCACCCACGAAAGCTCATGCTCCAAAACGTCCTGTTAGTCTATAAGGTGCCACAGGATTCTTTGCTGCTTTTACAGATCCAGACTAACATGGCTACCCTCTGATACTTAACTCCAGCATAGCAGTTTTAGGTAAAATGTTGGGAAAAGCTTCCAAACTGTCCAAGGAGCATGTGATTCGCGAGGTTGTGGAAGCTCCTTCGCTGGAGGTTTTCAGAAGAAAGCTGGATAGTCCTCTGTCCTGGATGGTTTACATGCAAGAAATCCTCCATCTCAGCAGCAGCAAGCTAAACTAGATGACACTTGCGGTCCCTTCTCACTCTGTGACTCTATAATTCAAGGATGTAAAATCCTAGTGTACACCGGGTCTCAGTGTAACACAAGCCATTGGGCTCAGTACTGGGGTAACTAGGTGAATGTAATGGCCTGTGTTATACAGGATCTCAGAATGGGTGATCTAAGATCTGAGATCCACCTCATCACACACGAAGAGGGGAACATTCAGTCACATCGAAAGACTGAATGTATAACACTTATAAAAGGAAATTTGTTACATTAATCATATTTGGCCTGTAGAACTTTTTGACACCAACATTATTGGAGCAAAGACCATAGCAGAACTAGATTCCTGAACGGATTGACTATTGTAGGTGCTACTGGTAGCACCGCTGTCAGTTATGGCTGCCTGACACCTTCCATTAGAAAAACCTCATTTTCAGTTATTTATGTTTGTCAGACTTTAAACCTCTATGTACTGAAATTTCCCACACTGGGTGTCGGCTTCCAGCTGAATTGTTTTTTGAAAGATTCAGGCGTAACAGTTCAGTCGACTTCTCAAATGAATTTAGCATTGAAGATGTCTTGCCCATGCTGAAAAAGGAGGTGGCCCTCGCACTTCCATACTTCCCAGCAGATAAAAGTCAGGTAACAGCAACCCCTTTCCCCATTAACAGCCAGGGGGCTGAAATGCAAGAGGAGAGGTTACAGTCTCAGGACATTAACACAGAAGATCTTTACTCAGGTCTTTCTCCAAGGAGAATTTTGCTTCCGTGAAGCCTGAGTAAAGTACAGGCCACAGCCTCAGAATTTGGATTTGCACATCTACTAACTTATTTAATCATGAGGATCCCCTGTGCCACTGAGATGCAGCCACCTTGGGACTGGAGGCCATCAGCCAGGGTGAGCAGGGCTGCACAGCGAAGTGTGAGGTTTTGACCCATGATACTGGAACAAACTCATCCCCTCCGGAAAGGGCCCTGGGGTATTTAATAGCTGTGCCGAGTGGAAAGAACAACAGACCTGTTCTCTACTCCGTCATGCCCATATTGTACCGGGTGTGTCGGACAGCAAGACATGGGTACCTGTGAATCCTCAGGCAGCCGTACCCCACACCTCTCTCACCTCAGCATCTGCAGCAGCATCCCAAGCCAAGAGCCACACAGGGATGTGCATCATTTATAATATAGCTTTGTGCAATCCCTGTGGGTTTCACTCAACCTCTAGAGGAGAAGTGGCATCTGGATGTAAACAAGTCGGACACCAGCCTGTCTGGGTGTCTGTGCTCTTTATCCAGCTTTAGGAGTAACAGTAATTAAGGGACCTTCCCAAAGGGAGATGAGAACTCCTGGGCTCTGTGCTGAGTCAGAGAGGAATTGGCTGCTCTCTGAATTTGTGTATATTAAAAAATTCTAGCTGATTAGTAAAGAAACTAGGGATAATGGCCTAGACCAGCATAGGGTCCTGATACCCTGTCAATGCCCAGATAGCTGATTAGATATTAGCCAAGGTCACACAGAGATTGAGTGGCAAGATGACAGACAGGACCCAGGAGGTCCTGACTTCCCTGCTGTAATCACAGTCTCTCCATCACATCAAGAGGGAAATTGACTCCAGCTCTGGCAGGGCCTGTTTGTTAGGTGGGATGCAGAGGAAAGGCTGGAAGAAGGGAGTCTGAGCCTTCGCCATCCTCTTAGGATGAATTTCACATTTTCAGAACAAGATGGAGTTTTGTGAGTTCTCTGCTTCTGTGAGGTGTGAACTTCAGGCCTCCCTTTTGCACCTACTCTGAAACCTGCCATTGCGTCACAGTTACTGTGGTTCCTTCAGGAGAAGAGACTTAGTAAAAGCAACACCAGCACGACGTTACATGATTGATTGCAGCCGCAGGCCTGTCCTGGGACAGAGGCCTTTCCCTCCCTAAAAAGCTGCCCAGGAACAAAGGGGGGCCCATAGGCAGGATAGAGACTGGATTAATGTTTGCTTTGGATTTGTTCTTTCGCTCTCAGTTCATTTTCTCCCAGTCTCTCCCAGGTGGAATTGAAATCAAATGTTCCAGGCTGAGTCAGACTTTCCAGCACTGCCCAGCTGGAGGGCGCTTGGATTTCCATAGGTCAGGGGTGGCCAACCTGAGCCTGAGAAGGAGCAAGAATCACTGGTGCTAATGGAGTGGTACGCCTGTTCGCTCCATCCTGGGGTGGCTGAAAACATCAGCGCGAAGCTGGTGGACAGTTCCTTGATCTGCTGTCACTGTTCACACCTGAGGTTTATGGAGAGGCTTATCTCCTCAATGCCACAATCACTTTCCCCTTCATAGTAGACTCCTTCAGGCCACTCAGCATCATATCTCTCCTGGGCTGTGAACTGAAGAACCTCGAATTCTTGGGAATTAAAGGGCTTTAGACAATTATCATGATCCACCTTAGGCTTAAGGTAAGGGTCTGGGAAATTTATGAGGTAATTAACAACTCCCTTGCGCTCTTGGGCCTTGAACGGCACATCCCATGATACTTCCATCTGATGAGGCTGGAGTGCCTTCCAGACCACGACTTGGTCACCTCCTTTGAAGGAACAATCTCTGGCATGTTTATCATACCAGGCCTTTTGTTCCTGCTGAGAATTCTGTAGGTTTTCTCGAGCAAGGGCTAAAGTGTCACTGATAGTGTTCTGAAGTTTGTCTACAAAGTCCAAAATGTTAGTCCCTGTACAAGCTGTAACCCTCTCCCATTGCTGCTTCACCAATTGTAACGGCCCCTTAACCTTGCTGTAGGCAGGTCAAGAGAGTCTGCTTTAAAGGTTGATCCATTACTTGGGCTTCTGGATTGATGAGTTCAAGGTCCCCTAGGGATTGGTGTATAGCTGCCACCTGCACTCCAGTGTCTCTCCATGTGATAACGTTCTTCCCGCCCACATTCAGGGTCTCCCTTTGCTCTTGGGGTATTTGAGAGGCATCTGGGCCTGAGGACTCATGGTGTAAGCCCGGTGCAATGAACTGCACTCTGCTAGTGCTCTTGGGGCAGTTGGCATTCACATGCCCCAGCTTATTACATTTAAAACATCGCCCAGCTGGCTCGTCACTGGAGCAAGGTGGGTTGCTGGGGAATGGGGTTGAGGGACGAGAGGGCATCTGGGGTCTCCTTTGTGGTGGAGAGGGCTCCTCCCTGTGAGGTAGGCCTTGGGTTGCCTCTAGGGCTGATATGTCGTCTCTGGGTGCCCCTTCTGGTATCCCCACAAACTGCTATTAGTTTTGGTCCTCTCTATCACTCCCATCCATCCTCTAATCTCCCCTCCTCTGTAATGGTTTTGGGCTTCCCTTCAAGATGTATCAGGATTAAGTTTAGAAGTGTGAGCAACAAGGGTGATGTCGTGGTGGGAGTCTGCTATAGACCACCAGACCAGGGGATGAGGTGGACGAGGCTTTCTTCTGGCAACTAGCAGAAGTTACTAGATGGCAGGCCTTGTTCTCATGGGAGACTTTAATCACTCTGATATCTGCTGGGAGAGCAATACAGTGGTGCACAGACAATCCAGGAAGTTTTTGGAAAGTGTAGAGGACAATTTCCTGGTGCAAGTGCTGGAGAAAGCAACTAGGGGCAGAGCTCTTCTTGACCTACTGCTCACAAACAGAATTAGTAGGGGAACCAAAAGTGGATCGAACCTGAGAGGCAGTGACCATGAGATAGTAGAGTTCAGGAGGGAACTGATGGGCAGGATCCCCTGGGAGAATAACATGAGGGGAAAAGGAGTCCAGGAGAGCTAGCTGTATTATAAAGAATCCTTATTAAGGTTGCAAGAAAAAGACATCCTGATGTGTAGAAAGAATAGTAAATAAGGCAGGCAACCAGCTTGGCTTAACAGTGAAATGCTTGCAAAAAAGAAGCTTACAAGAAGTGGAAGATTGGACAAATGACAAATGACCAGGGAGGAGTATAAAAATATTACTCAGGCTGCAGGAGTGAAATCAGGAAGGCCAAATCACACTTGGAGTTGCAGTTAGCAAGCAATGTTAAGAGTAACAAGAAGTGTTTCTTCGGGTATGTTAGCAACAAGAAGAAAATCAAGGAAAGTGTGGGCCTCTCACTGAATGAGGAAGGCAACCTAGTGACAGAGGATGTAGAAAAAGCTAATGTACTCAATGATTTTTTTGCCTCTGTCTTCATGAACAAGGTCAGCTCCCAGACTGCTGCACTGGGCAGCACAGCGTTGGGAGGAGGTGACCAGCCCTCTGTGCAGAAAGAAGTGGTTCGGGACTGTTTAGAAAAGCTGGATGAGCACAAGTCCATGGGGCTGGATGTACTGCATCCGAGGGTGCTAAGGGAGGATTGACTGACGACATTTACCCAGAATCACCCACGACACTGTTTTTCCCCAATCATGCAGGGGCGGGGGAGACTGCGGGAACTATGGGATAGCTAAGGGATAGCTACTCACAGTGCAATGCTCCGGAAATTGACGCTAGTCTCGGTACATGGACGCACACCGCCGAATTAATGTGCTTAGTGTGGCCGTGTGCACTCGACTTTATACAATCTGTTTCCAAAAAAAGGTTTCTGTAAAATCGGAATAATCTCGCAGTGTAGACATACCCGATGAATAAAGAAAGTATCAAGGGGTAGCCATGTTAGTCTGTATCCACAAAAACAACAAGGAGTCTGGTGGCACCTTAAAGGCTAACACATTTATTTGGGCATAAGCTTTTATGGGTGAAAAGCCTCACTTCTTCAGATGCACTTTTGTGAATAAAGAGAGTAGATCAGGCATTTATATTTACTCTGTCTCAGAACACACAAACAAGGGAACTTTCAATTACATTGAAAGTCTGAACATATAACACTGATGAAAGAAAATTGTTTACATAATCCATAGATGGCCAGTGGAACTACTTGCCACAGATGTTACTGGAGCAAAGAGCTTAGCTGAATGGGATTCAACAATGGATTGGCCATTGTAGGTGGTGCTGGTGGCACCACAGTTAGTTAAGTCTGTCTGATAGCTTCAATTAGGAGACATAATTTCCAGTTACTTATAAGTTTGCCAGTCTTTAAGTGTTTGGACACTGGGTGTCTGCTTCCAGGTCAGTTGTTTTCTGAAAGTTTCAGATAAAACAGTTCACCCAACTTCTCAAATGAAGCTAGGAGAGAAGATGTCTTGCCCATGTTGAAAATTTCTTACAGCTGTTCCAGTGAAGAGCTCTAGCACCTCCAAGCTTTCCGGAAATTAAAAATCAAGTACAGCCCCACCCATTAACAGCCAGAGCCCTGAGACGCAAGAGGAGGAGGTGACAGTGTCTTTGTTTTAACACACAGCTGGCTCCTACTCCAAAGGGGTTTTGCCTCAGTGGGGCCTGAGCAATGTACGGTCTTGTACTGTACATTGTGATGTGGCAAGGCCAGATGGCTACAGGAAGTGGGTATTCACCCACGAAAGCTCATGCTCCAAAACGTCTGTTAGTCTATAAGGTGCCACAGGATTCTTTGCTGCTAGTAAGGAACAGGTATGTTAGCCCCAGGCTAACCAAATCCCTAGTACCATGGTAACCAAATGCTCCAGGTTAATCAAGACACCTGGGGTCAATTAAGATCTTTCTAGAAGGCAGTGGAGATAACTACATTGATTGGGCCACCTGAAGCCAATGAAGGGCTGGCTGGGACTAGATAAAAGCCTCCCAGTTAGTCAGTGAGTTTGGTGTGTGTGAGCAGCTGCGAGCAAGAGGCACAAGGAGCTGAGAGTGAGAGGGTGTGCCACTGGAGAACTAAGGAGTACATGCGTTATCAGACACCAGGAGGAAGGTCCTGTGGTGAGGATAAAGAAGATGTTGGGAGGAGGCCATGGAGAAGTAGCCCAGGAAGTTGTAGCTGTCATGCAGCTGTTACAGGAGGCACTATCGAAAGCTGCAATCCACAGGGCCCTGGGCTGGAACCCAGAGTAGAGGGTGGGCCCTGGTTCCCCCCAAACCTCCCAACTCCTGATCAGACACAGGAGGAGTTGACCCAGACTGTGGGTTCCACCAGAGGGGGAGATTACTGAGATGAGCAAATCCGCCAATAAGCACAGGACCCACCAAGGTAGAGGAGGAACTTTGACACAACTGATGCCAGGGGTGGGATTTTTGGTGTGCACAGCACGGCGGAAGAAGGAGGGTGATTCTAAAAGAAAAAAAAAAGGTAGAGGGTTTATTTTTTTTTACCACAATGGATGACTTAGTGCGGGCATTGATACAAGCTACAGCGACCCAGTAGGAGGCTACCCGTGTCCAGGCAGCTGCCCAACAGGAGGTAGTGCAGCTTCAGCAAGAGACTAATCACCTGCTGATGGACCAGGCTTCTCAAGACTGAGCTATGTTGTGGGAACTGGTAAACCAGGTGAAGACCCTTACAGAGCTGAACTGTGGCCATGATGGGACATGGCTCATACGGGCTAGCCATTGGCTGCAGAAAATGACGCGGGAGGATGGTGTAGAGACATAACTTCTGGCCTTTGAGAGAACAGCTGTACGGGAGGCCTGAGACCAATGCTCTGGCATCCTTGCCCCATTCCTGTGTGGGGAGGTCCAGAAGGACTACCATGATCTGCCTGAATAGGCTGCAGCAGACTAACCCCAGCTGAAAGCAGAGATGCTGGCCAGATCTGGAGTGACGACTGCAGTGCGGGCCCAGCAGTATCATGAATGGAGGTACCAGGAAGACAAAACCCCGTGGTCCCAACTCTATGACTTCATCCATCTTGCACGAAAGTAGTTGCAAACAGACTCCTGGAGTCCGGAAGAGATACTAGAGGTTCTGGTCATTGACTGATACATGAGGGCACTGCCACCAGATCTCCACAAATGGGTAGGCCAGAACGATCCGTCCACCTATGATGAGATGATCATGCTGGTAGAAAGGCGCATGACAGCCAGGGAATTGACCCGACTACCCAAGGAAAGCCCCTTTCGTAGCAAACACTCAACCCCAACCCTGGAAGGTGGGGCAGCCAAACCCCTGGGGAGTCCTAGATGGAGGAAAAGGGGGGCCAAAAACCAGCGGAGACCCCAGAAGGAAAGGATTGGCCTGAGTGGGGGGGAAACCTGGAACTAAACCTCCTAACCCACATGATAGGGGAATGATTAGAAACAATTATAGATGCTATGAATGTGGAGAGTGGGGACACATAGCAGCACAGTGTCCCAGTACCGAGGAGCCTATGCAATGCAGCTTGGGGGATTAGGAGGTCCCATGCTCCCTTATCCGCCTTGTGGGCGTTGCATTAGCCCCACATAACTACACCAGGCCGGTGAAGATAAATGGAGTAGAGACTATAGCGCTTGTGGACTTGGGGAGTGCTATCATCCATATCTCAAGTAAGCTGGTAAAAAGTAGCCAGCTGCTACAAGCCAAACGCATAGCAGTGACATGCGTGCATGAGGTCATGAACCATTACTCCACCATCCCAGTGGAGATAGAGGTTCAAGGGAACCCCATTGAGGTGACAGTGAGCGTAGTTCCTAAACTCCCATATCCTGTAGTCATTGGGAGGGACTATCCCAGCTTTGATAATTTACTCCCCCCGGAGAGGTTGGGGGGAGATGGGGACCCTGTTGGCAGTGACTCATTGTTGGGGGAATGTCAACCTCCAATGTTTTCTGAGTTTTCTCAGGATCTATTCTCAGCCCCCAAAAGATCCAGAAGAAACAAAAGAAAGGAAGGCCGCGAAGGCCTTGGGAACCCGGATCCTGACCCAGGGCCAGAAGACTGCGCTAGTAGACAGATGCACTCGAGCAGCCATCAGAGAAACTACCAACATGGAAGGTGAGCCAGAGACTGGCCCCAGCCATGATGGTGATGAGCCATTGGAAGAAGCAGAAGCCAGCCAATGGGAATTCAGACAGTTTAGAGAGACTTTCAGGAGGGACCAGGCAGAGGACCCTAGATATGATAACATCAGGAAAGAGGTGGCTGAGATAGATGGGACACCAGTGGAAGGGAAGGTCCGGAGTCCAGGACCCTACTTTATAGTGAAGAAAGATCTCCTGTACCGTGTGGTGCAAATGCAGGAGCAGGAGATACATCTACTTCTGGTGCCACAAAAACATCAAAAAGCCATATTGAGCCTCGCCCACAGTCACCTGTTTGGAGGACACCTGGGGTAGAGAAAACCTGGCCAGGATCCCGCGGAGGTTCCTCTGGCCAGGAGTACATGAAGATGTCAGGCGATACTGCACCTCTTGTCCAGAGTGTCAGCTACATAGCCCTCGCCCATACTTGTAGGCCCCTTTGATACCTCTTTGAATAATAGAGGTACCATTTGAACGCATAACCATGGATCTGATTGAGCCCCTAAAGAAGACAGTTCAGGGCCACCAACATGTGCTAGTTGTACTAGACTATGCAACCCAGTACCCAGAAGCCGTCCCCCAACGCAACACAGTTTCCAAGACAATAGCTAAGGAGCTAGTACAGATTTTTTCCCGGATTGGGCTACACAAGGAGATACTGACTGATCAAGGGACACCTTTAGTTTCCAAGTTCATGAAAGATCTCTGTTCATTGCTCCATGCAGAAGCCCTGCGGACCTCTGTATACCACCCACAACAGATGGCCTTGTGGAAAGGTTCAATAGGACCCTCAAGGCCATGATCAGGAAAGTGGTGAGCTGAGATGGGAAAGATTGGGATACCCTCTTGCCTTACCTCATGTTCACCATCCGGGAAGTCCCACAAGCCTCCACAGGTTTCTCTCCATTCGAACTATTATCTGGGTGCCATCCCTGGGGCATATTGGATATAGACAGAGAAACCTGGAAAGAGGAGCCAAATCCCAGAGGGAACATAGTTGAACATGTACTACAGATGAGGGATCGGATTGCTCGAGTTACACCCATTGTACGGGAACACTTGGAGAAAGCACAGGAGACTCAACGAACCCATTATAACCACCAAGCAAAGCTTCGACAGTTCCAGTCAGAGGATCGAGTAATGGTCCTAGTGCCCACAGCAGAAAGTAAGCTGTTGGCCCAGTGGCAGGGACCCTATGAAGTGATTGCATCCATGGGAGAGGTAAACTATAAGGTGCGGTAGGCAGGCCGCAGGAAACCAGAGCAAATTTACCACATCAGTCTTCTAAAACCTTGGCATGATAGAGAAGCATGCTTAGTCACCCAGGAGACACTTCCCCAGGTGGCTAACGTACACGAGCAAGTGAGGATATCACCCAACTTGACGCCAATCCAAAAGATGTAGGCAGCCAACATGATTAATTGGAACCGGTATATGTTCTCTACAAAACTGGGGTGGATGACTGAGACCTATCTCCATATCTGCACGATCCCCAGAGCCAAGATAACACTGAGACCCTACCGAATCCCAGCAGCCGAAAGAGAAGAAATCAAAGCTGAAGGAAAGAAAATGTTAGAATTAGATGTTATTGAAGAATCTTACAGTCAGTGGTGCAGTCCAATAGTTCTAGTGCCTAAACCTGATGGTATCATGAGATTCTATAGTGAATTTCAGTGACTGAATGAAATATCCCAATTCGATGCATACCCCATACCACGCATCGACGAACTGGTTGACTGACTGAGCGGTGCCCGATTCTTGACTACACTGGATCTGACTAAAGGGTATTGGCAGATTCCCCTGACCAAAGAAGCTAAAGAAAAGACAGCATTCTCTACCCCAGACGGGCTATTCCAGTACACTTTCCTCCCTTTTGGGTTACATGGGGCCCCAGCCACATTCCAGTGCCTCATGGATAAGCTGCTGTGCACCCATACTAGTTATGCAGTCGCATACCTAGATGATGTCATCATCCATATGCCAGACCGGGGAATCCACTTGGAGAAAGTTGAGGCCGTACTACGCACCTTAAGGCGGGCTGGCCTCACCGCTAATTCCACTAAATGTGCCATAGGACTAGCAGAGGCTAAGTACCTGGGATATATTGTAGGAAGGGTTATAGTGAAGCCCCAAACCTGATAAGCTAGAGGTGATTCAAAACTGGTCCCGGCCGAACCGAAAGAAGCAGGTCCATGTGTTCCTAGGTGTGGTAGGCTACTACCGACGTTTTATTCCCCACTTCGCCAGTAGGGCAAGTCCTCTAACGGAACTGGTGAAGGCCCGAGGTCCAGACATGGTGAAGTGGACCGATGCAGTAGAGAGGGCATTCATAGACCTTCGGATGGCTCTCTGTTACGACCCCATACTCATAGCCCCGGACTTTACCATGGAATTTATTTTACAAACAGATGCTTCTGAGGTGGGGTTGGGGGTGATTCTGTCGCAAATGATTGGAGAAGAACACCCGATCCTCTACCTAAGCAGAAAGCTGCTCCCAAGAGAACAGAAGTATTCAGTAGTCGAGAGAGAATGCCTTGCTGTCAAATGGGCCATGGAGACACTGCATTATTACCTCTTAAGCCAGCGATTTACTCTTGTGATGGACCACGCATCCCTCCAGTGGATACAGAGAAATAAGGAAAAGAATACAAGGGTCACCAGGTAGTTCTTGTCCCTCCAACCATTCCAGTTCCTCATACGGCACAGGGCTGGATGCCACCGTGGTAACGCTGATGGCCTATCGCTAGCACACTGCTGGCATCCCAAGTTACCCAACCCTATGGTGTTGAGCAGAGGGGGAGGGATATGTGATGGGGAAAGGCTAAATGGCTACAGTAAATTAGTAAGGAACAGGTATATTAGCCCCAGGCTAACCAAATCCCTAGTACCATGGAAACTTGCTCCAGGTTAATCAAGACACTTGGGGCCAATTAAGATCTTTCTAGAAGGCAGTGGAGAAAGCTACATTGATTGGGCCACCCGAAGCCAATGAAGGGCTGGCTGGGACTAGTAAAAAGCCTCCCAGTTAGTCAGTGAGTTTGGGGTGTGAGGAGCTGGGAGCAAGAGGTGCAAGGAGCTGAGAGTGAGAGAGTGTACTGCTGGAGGATTGCAGAGTACAAGCATTATCAGACACCAGGAGGAAGGTCTTGTGGTGAGGATAATGAAGGTGTTTGGAGGAGGCCATGGAGAAGCAGCCCAGGGAGTTGTAGCTGTCATGCAGCTGTTACAGGAGGCACTATAGACAGCTGCAATCCACAGGGCCCTGGGCTGGAACCCGGAGTAGAGGGAGGGCCCGAGTTCCCCCCAAACCTCCCAACTCCTGATCAGACACAGGAGGAGTTGACCTAGACTGTGGGTTCCGCCAGAGGGGAAGATCAATGAGGTGAGCAAATCCGCCAATAGGCGCAGGACCCACCAAAGTAGAGGAGGAACTTTGTAACAACATTTGCTGACACCTTCCATCCTGAAGGATCCCCTGTGCCACTGAAATGCAGCCACCTTGGGGCTGGAGGCCATCAGCCAGGGAGGCACATCTAAGAGGGATGTTTTGGCCCATGATACTGGAGCAAACTCATCTCCTCTGGCAAGGGCCCTGGGGTATTTAATGGCTGCACAGAATGGAAAGAACCCCAGACCTATTCTCTGTCCCATCATGTCCATGTTACACTGGGTTTGTCGAGCAGGTGAGCTCCTCAGCAAGACTTGGGTACCTGTGAATCCTGAGATGGAAGTGTCTTCCTTGGGAATCTCCCTCAGGTAGCCGTGTCCCACACTTATCTCAGCCCAGTATCTGCAGCAGCATCCCACGCCGAGAGTTGATACAGAGGTTTGTGCTGTTTATAATATAGCTCTGTGCAATCCCACTTGGGTTCGCTCAGCCTCTAGGGGATTAGCAGCGTCTGGATGTAAACAAGCTGAAGACTGGAGACATTCTAGCCAATGTTTCTCTTTCCATGTCTGCGCTTCCTTGCTCTGTATCCATCTTTTGGAGTAAAAGTAATTAAGGCACCTTCCCAAAGGGAGATGAGAACTCTTGTGCTCTTCACAGAGTCAGAGAGGAATTGGCTGCTCTGTGCATTTGTGTATTTTTAAAAATTATAGTTGATTTATAAGAAAACCAGGGATAATGCCTAGATCTCCCAAGGGTCTGATTCCTGGGTATTCGCAGAGTTAGCTGGCTAGATTGTAGAAAGACACATCTGGAGATCGACGATGGATGGGAGACACAAGCACTCTCTGCAGGCACATGGGGCTGTTGATAAGAGGTCAGAGATCAGTAATTCTCATTTGTAACTATGACCATACTGAGCAGCACCTTTCACTGAAGGATCTTCAAAACACCTAGCAGTGTGAATATATCCCCACTATGCAGATAGGTAAACTGAGGCATGGGAGAGGTGAAGTGGCCAAGGTAAAACAAAGATTGAGTGGCAGGATGACACACAGAACCCAGGAGTTCTGACTTCCCTGCCATAACCCCGGTCTCTCTGTCACACCAAGAGGGAAATGGACTCCTGCTCTGACAGGGCCTGTTCATTGGGTGGGATGCAGAGGAAAATCTGGCAGAGGGAGCCTGAGCCTTCACCATCCTCTGAAGGTGAATCTGAGATTTTCAGAACTAGCTGGAGTTTGTGAGCTCCCTGCTCCTGTGAGGTTTGAACTCTGGGACTCCACTTCCACTGCCCCTCAGACACCTGCCACAACATCACAGTCACTGGGGTCGCTTTGGAAGAACAGACACAGTGAAATCAACACCAACAGAATGTTCCAATGGACAGAGGGCAGCCGGGGGCCTGTCCTGGGGACAAAGGCCTCCCCCTCCACCCAAAGCTACTGTGAAACAAGGGGGGCCCTATAGGCGGGATAGAGACTGGATCAGTGTTTGCTCTAGGTTTGTTCTCTCTCTCTCGGTTCCTCTCCTCCCAGTCTCTCCCAGGTGGAATTGAAATCGAATGTTCCAGGCTGAGTCAGATTTTCCAGCACTGCCCTGGCTGGAGGGCGCTTGGATTCCCACAGCTGAACTCCCTGCCTGCTCCTCTGGCTCATCGAGGGTATTTCTCCGGTGTGCAGCACCTGGGGTTTTCGGCCCAGGAATGAGACTGATTGAATTGTCCTGTCCAGGCTTAACTGGGGCGCTGTGTCCACCTGTACTCCGGTTACTGACACTCTGTGGCTGGCCAGCCTGGTTTGACCTTTGTCTGTAGCTAAAGGCAAAGGGGGAAGGGGCTAAGCCCTGATTTGGCTGGATCACTGTATCTATAATTTATTATTATTGTCTGAATTGTGGAAGCCTGCAGAGGCTCTGCTCCAGTTCAGGGCCCCTTGTGCTGGGCCCTTCGCAAACCCAGAAGCAGAAACAGCCCCTGCCCCAAGGAGCTTAGAAATCAAATTCAGACAAGACCCAGCTACTGTGTGTAACACACCAGAAAGGGGGCAGGCGGGGGATGGGGGAGGAGCAGCACTAAGAACGGGTGGTTCCATAGGCTGCTGGGCGGGTGTGAGACAGCGGAAATGCACAGCCCTGCCCTGGCTGTTGGAAGTGTGTCCTGGGCCATTAAGAGCAGATCACGTGTTGGGGAATGAGACTGGGGCGAGCGAGAATCGGCCATTGAATGGCAGCTGCAGCAGACGCACAGCTGGAAGCGAGTGTCTCTCCGTTAGCTTTTGTAACCTGCTTGAGTTCTACTCACGCCTCCCTCCGTCCAGTGCAGACTGTGCCTCCTTCTCAGGAATTCCCAGGACAACCCCCAGTACTGGAGGGGAGACCAGAGGAGAGGGCAGAGGTAACAGGGCTGTGGGGAAGGAATGAAGGAGCCACCCTGGAGATGGAAGAACTGGAAGCCCCCAGGGACTTGAAAGTCCCGGGTAATGCAGCAGACCCAGGAAGAGATTCAGGCAGAATTTTGAGATATATCTGTGCAAGCAGCTGGATTTGGTGAGAGAGACCAACAGAAAACTGCAATTTTCTTAAACAGTGCAGGGCTTGCGGCAGTGTGCGTCTTTACTATCTCGCAGCTCAGGCTTTGTCTGCACTGGCGCTATGGTGGTAAAACTTTTGTCAGTTACGGGTGTAAGCAGAGTCAGGATGAGCTCTCCCCTGACATCTGGTGGTGAATTACGGCGAGTGTGGAAAAGAACTTCAGGGGCTGATCTTGTTTGCATAGGCACACCCACTCTGCCTAGCATGAGCCCACGATAGCCCAAAATGGTCACTTTGACAGCTGTGGGATCCCCAATTTCTCAGTTACTGGGGTAGGAGGAATAAAGTGTTGTTACCCTGATGATGTGAATGAAGGACTATGAGACTGTTTTATGATGGAGAGTCTCACCATCAACTAAGGAGCACTCGCTAGACAAGAGACATGAGTTCCAAAACCAAATGAATTGAGAGAGATTGTTGATAGGTGTGTGCATTTGGTGGTATGGGCCTCTTTTGAGGGTGTAGCACATGAATTGTGCTTCATTTTGCTATCTACTGTTGAAGAGCAGAACTAATTTTGATTCCATGAGGAGTCCAGCTAGAGGCTGATGAGCTGAATTCATTTTAAGCCAATGGTGCACCAGCACTAGGCTCCCCTACTACAAGTTGAAACTATGAAAAAAGTTAAACTTACTGAGCTGAGATCACTGAGTGCTGAGTTAACTAGTGGAGGAGCTTGAAGATATATTGCTAAGTGGCTGGCAGAGCAGTTTTCAGGATGGGTGGAATGGAGCAGTTTGTGGGATGGTTGGAGTGGCTCACAGAACAGCAAGTGGAGCAGACCAGAGCAGTTTGCGGGGATGGCTGGAGGAGCAAAGTGCCTGGTGGAGCAGAGCCGTTCATGGCGAAGGCTGTGTTATAAACAGATAGCTAAGGGTTAATGTCTCTTTCACCTGGAAAGGAGTAACCTGAAACACCTGACCAGAGGACCAATCAGGAAACAAAACTTTTTCAAATCTTGGTGGAGGGAAATTTTGGGTGTGAGTTCTTTGTTCTTTGTCTTGTGTCTGTGCCCTCTCGGCTCTGAGAGTGATTTTTCTATCTCCTGGCTTTCTAATCTTCTGTTTCCAAGTTGTAAGTACAAAGATAGTAAGACAATAGGTTTATATTGTATTTTTTTTTGT
This sequence comes from Gopherus flavomarginatus, assembly GCF_025201925.1. Lineage (NCBI taxonomy): Eukaryota > Metazoa > Chordata > Testudines > Testudinidae > Gopherus > Gopherus flavomarginatus. The sequence continues at coordinate 367,941,661 of NC_066617.1, read as the reverse complement.
ATTTACGTGTGTGTAGCTGCTGGAGTGTTTTGAATTGTATTCTTTTTGGATAAGGCTGTTTATTCATTTTTTTTTCTTAAGCAATTGACCCTGTATATTTTCACCTTATACAGAGACTATTTTTAATGTATTTTTCTTTCTTTTTATAAAGCTTTCTTTTTAAGACCTGTTGGAGTTTTTCTTTAGTGGGGACTCCAGGGAATTGAGTTTGCAGCAGCACCAGGGAATTAGTGGGAGGAAGAAGTCAGGGGGAAAATCTCTTTGTGTTAGATTTACTAAGCCTGACTTTGCATGCCCTCTGGGTGAGGGGGGAAGAGAGATTAGCTCTCTCGGTACTTGTGTTTCCAGGACTGGAAACAGGGAGGGTGGAGTCCCTCTGTTTAGATTCACGGAGTTTGCTTCTGTATATCTCTCCAGGAACCCAGGGAGGGAACACCTGGAGGGGAGGAGGGGGAAGGGAAATGGTTTATTCCCCTTTGTTGTGAGACTCAAGGAATCTGAGTCTGGGGGTCCCCCAGGGAAGGTTTTGGGGAGACCACAGTGAGCTAGGCACTGTATCAATCCCTGGCTGGTGGCAGCGTTATCAGGTCAAAGCTTGTAACTAAGCTTGGAGGTTTTCACGCTAACATCCATATTTTGGACGCTCAGCTCCAGATCTGGGAAAAAAATGTTATGACAGGCTGCAGCAGAACTCCACGGAGAGGCAGGGCAGTCAGCCTCGGACCACGTAAGGTGCCCCTTAACACCCTCTGTGCCCCTCCAATTCCACCCAGGCTGGGGTGAGGGTAATACTCTGCAGATAAACTTTTCAACTCTGTGGCGGCATTGACCAGAGTCAGAGACTTTTGGTTTGTTGCACTCTGGGGTGATTGGACTTAAGACCTTGAGGGCAAAAAAAGGGAAAAGGACACTGCAAAACTCACTTGTTGGGTCTTCTGCTGATGGTTTGTGTTATGAAACCTGTTTATGGTGTTTCTCCAACATGATGCTGCATTGTTGCCCTCCTTTATTAAAAGGATTTTGCTACTCTCAGACTCCGTGCTTGCGAGAGGGGAAGTGTTGCCTTCCAGAGGTGCCTGGGGGGTGGTATGTAATTGTCCCAGGTCATTAGGTGGGGACTCGAGCCGGTTTTGTATTGTGTTATTGAAACGGAACCCCTGGATACTGAACCTGGCCCTTGTTGCTGCCAACTCAGAGGGGCAGAAGGGTTACACAGGTGTGACAGAAACCCCAATTCTGTCAGCGGCAGACCAATTGAAAAATTAAAAAAAATAAGGAGAATCTGGGAAAGGTGGAAGGAAAAGCCATCACCCCACTCTGTGACATAGGGGACCCCAAACAGCCGTCTCTGGAACATCAGGGCAGTTCACAGTCTGTTCCTCACATGGCACAGGCCCTGCCCATGTCCTCGCTGTGCTGCAGGGATGCTGCAGGTTGGACACTCGCTTTGGTGGTGGCCACATGCCCTCAGGCTCTGTGTGGCAGGGCCCTTCTTCCCAGCATTGCTCCCCCAACCCCCATCGGCTTATGATCCCTCTCCAAGTTTGACCTGCCAGGGCTCTTGGCCTGGGTGTGTCTCCCTTTCCCAGTTGCTCACTGCACCCAACTCTGGACTGTTCCAGACCCAGTTCCAGCCCCAGCTCCCTCGGCTGCTTCTCTGCCTTCGGCAGCTACTCTGCTCTCAGCTCTGCTCGGGCCCCTGTTCTCTCCTTAACTCAGCCCTGCTCTGGCCCAGATAGCTCCAGCCTCCGACTCCCTCACTGGTCTACCTGCCCTGTGCTGTTGGCCTCTTCCCATTCCCACTGGGGGCTGTCAGTCTTAGAGTTCTGGATCTTGTCGACCCTCCCTCTTCCTTTTGGTGCTTGGAAAGGGCCAACCAAAAATCCTCACTAAGTTTTAGTTAGCGGCCATTCTTTGATCACACACTGGAGTTCAGCGCATAATCAGTGCACCAGGAATGATAGATACAAAGCACCAGACACACAAGTGAAGGACACTGGGAGTGTTATGTAGAGAGACGTAGGGGTGCACAAAGAATCACAGGGAGTCTGGTTCATTTCCTATCAGAGGCATTGAGCAGCAAGCGCCATTGAACTTTGAATTTCCTGTGTTCCTTTCACCCTGCCCAAACCCAAAATGTGGCACCCAGGGTGTGACAGGACCCAGACTGAGGCCCACACAAATATTATCCTTTCAGGGACTCTAGAGAGATTTGTAGATTATATGGCCAGGAGGGGCCATTGGGATCATCTGCTCTGACCCCCTGCATTGCTCAGGCCATAGAACTGCCCTGGATCAATTCCTCTTTGAACTAGAGCAGATCTTTGGGAAAAACATCCCCTCTCGACTGAAATGTGGCCAGACAGAGACGCACCATGATCCTTGCTCAACTGTTCCAATGGACAATTACTCTCAGTGCTGAAAAAATTCCCACTTTGTCTCTAGTCTCAATTTGTCTGCCTTCAACTTCCAGCCACCAACTCTTGTTTGATGTTTGCTTGCTAGCTCTACTAGCCCTCTATTATCAAGTTTCTGTTTCCCATGATAAATGTTGATTGAATGCAATCACATCACTCCATAACCTTCTCATCGTTAAGGGATTGAGCTCATTGAATTTGTGGGGCAGCCTTGCACTGGCCCCCTGAGACTGTTCTGTCTCCTATACAGACAAGATTTACTCCTGCTGTCAAGAGTCCCATTGTGCCATTGCTGAAACTTTAGGGTATGTGAATTCCCAGACCTTTCGGTACCTTGAAGATAAGGACAAAGACCTTGAATTGTGAGCAGATAAAGGGAAGTGATTATTCCTTTCCAGTCGGCAGTGGTGAGGGTACATCTGGAGTATTGGGTCCAGTTTTGGGTCCCCCACTACAGGAAGGATGTGGACAAATTGGAGAGAGTCCGGCAGAGGGCAAAGAAAATGATCAGGAGCTGGGGCACATGACTTACGAGGAGAGACTGAGGGAACTGGGGTTATTTACTCTGCAGAAGAGAAGAGTGAGAGGGGGTTTGATAGAAGCCTTCAACAAGTACCTGAAGGGGGATTCCAAAGAGGAAAGAGCTCGGCTGTTTTCAGTGATAGCAGATGACAGAACAAGGAGATATGATCTCAAGTTGCAGTGCGGAAGGTCTAGGCTGGATATTAGGAAACACTATTTCACTAGTAGGGTGGTGAAGCACTGGAATGGGTTACCTGGGGAGGTGAAGGAATTTCCTTCCTTAGAGGTTATTAAGGCCTGGCTTGACAAAGTTCTGGCTGGGATGATATAGTTAGAGTTGGTATTGCTTTGAGCAAGCGGTGGGACGATATGACGTCCTGAGGTCTCTTCCAGCCCTGATATTCTATGATTATATGATTCTATGATTCACTGAACAAGGAGTTCATAGCATAAAACCATTCCAAATAGTATGTGGAGAATTTTTAAATACTTTCTAAAGCAAAAGTCATTAAGCAGTAAAGTTAACACTACTCCTTCCTGTAGAGATTCTAACAACTCTGCGATGGCTTTCAATATATAGGCATGTCATGAACGTTTCATGTGTAAAATTTGTATTACAGTTACAAGTTTTGGCATAACATTTACACATCTGTACTTTAGCACACATGTCAACCCATTCTTTCCTCTCTCATCCTTTCTCAGAGATGATTTCTCAGGTTAGAGTGGGACTTAAAATATAGCATCTGTAATCTGGATTTCTTCAGACCATAAAAAGTTCGCAGGGTCTCACTCCTCATTCAGTCACTTGACAACAAACAAAATTTATTAGCTCCCCTGTCCCTGGGTTAATAGCTGACTGGTTCTCCTCAGGTTCCAGTCTGTCAGTCTGTAGCCTGTATCTGGAGTGGTAACAGGCACTGGGATCAGTATAGAAAATATCCATTCCCTGAGCTCTCACTCTCTAGTTCATAATAAATGGATGCTGTTATTCAGCCAGGATGAGTTTGCAGGAAGTGGATTTGAAAGTCAAATGCATGGGTATTCATAGAAATGGAACTTGTTTCCCACAGTAAGTAGCCTATTGCTCTCCCTCTCTCTCTCTGACAAACTCTGTCCTGTATTCCTAAAATCCTTAGCACCTGAGAACAGCATTGGGACAGACGTGGAGCTGAGGTGCTATAACAAATGTGTGTGTTAAAGACAGTTCTTGGAATGTTTGCTGTCTAGCTCTATTGGGTTAACTTTTGGGATGTTTATGTTATGCTATATTGGGTGAAACCAGCATGGTTCTTCTTAGTTCAATAGCAGGCTGCTGGAAAACAAGCAGAATGGGAAGGCACAGATCAAGAAATGCCGTCTCTCATTAAGCTTTTCAGGGAGGTTGAGAGACAATACTGGAGCTACAAGCTGGGAAGAGGCCACTTCCAGACTCCAGCCACGTTACACAAGTTTTTTTCCAGTGCTGGGAGCCTGTCCAGAGATGGGACATCTGTTGCTGATAAGTTCCTCAGACTGCAAGGACAGACACCGCTGGGGAAATCTGGAGGCCCTGGGCCTGCCTGTGTCTGCATCAGTTTGGGAGGACTTGAGGTCAGAGAGGTGTACAGACTGTTCCTCGAAAACCCTCTTATTCTCTCATGTCATACTTTATTCCTGCTGTTCAGATTAAACTGTAGTTTGGTTCAAGAAGGCTGGTCACTCATCTCAGCATTAGTCACATGCTGACAAAGGGAAGAACCACAAGTGTGAAACCCACTGGGACCTGCTCGATAAGTACAGTCCCTCCGCAGGGTGCTGTAGCCCAGGGCCCAGTCTGAGGGTGGGAGGATCCTGGGATTCCACCCCATGAAAGGGAAGGTTACGAGGTCTGACATCTGGTACTCAGAGAGCAGAGACATGTAGGTTGCCCTCTAACTCTGAGGGATATCTACAGGGCAAACATTCTAGAGCCCTCTTCCAGTCAGGAAACAGAAACATGCCCTATAGGACCTGTTACCACAGACCAATGCAGCTCTGAATTCCTGCCTTCACAATCGAGCCAGAGAATAAAACCTTTGAAAATGCATTCGCTGGTTCAATTTCCAGGAGCAAATAGACCTGAGGTGACTGGGAACTAGTCACGGATATTCTGTGGGGTCTCCTATCACTCAGCCCCTGGCAGGATGGGGCCCAGAGCACACGGTACCTCTAGTAATGGGACCCCTTGAGAAATCCTGACTCAGGGCATCGGAGTTTTAACACTCCGAGCTCACTTTGAATGTCACATTTCTGTGTAGCTTGAACAACCCACCGTGGAGCATGGGCATAGGTAGGGGAGGGGTTCCCAAGCTACCTAGCACTGCCTGTCCTCCAGCCCTGTCACTGAGTCACCCCAACAGCCCAGCTGAGTCCTCTGCCGCTGCACAGAACATCTGCAAATGGAAACAGCTTGCAGCCTTTACACATCACTTTGCATTTTAAAGACAGTGAAACCTGCCAACGTCCCCAATTCCTGCTAGAAGGGGAGCCACTGACCCCAGAGCTCTTCACCCTAAAGGACAAGGAGTCATCGGCGATGTTGAATGGGCAGCAGGCAACTGTTCAGACAGGGAGGCAACTGTCTTTATGAAGCATGTCTGCACATTCCCTTGGGGGCCACTTGGCCATCAGGGAACCTCAGCTGCTTGGCTCATTGTGCACCAGCTTTAACCCCCATCACGGCCAATGGCAAACTGCAGGAGGCCAAATCACAGGGAATGTGCAGTGAGGCTACACAACTGGGTTGCAGTGGAAGCCCTGCTGCAGGCTCTATTCCTGGAATCCGGGCTTGTCATCACTGTTCGTATGGTTCTGATTAGTCACATGGCTACCTCGGGGGCAGTGAGTGGTAACGATTATGTTGTCACCGCTGTAATCTTGCAGAAATAAAATAAATAATAATAATTAATAATATAAGACCACATTTCTCCCCAGCAGCCCTCTTTCCTGCATTCCAAACCTGGGGTGCAGGCCAGGAAAGGGAGATTCCACAAGACTCTGTATATGGGAATTTCCACCGGATCATTGCAGGAGTCAAGGTCACTTCCCTTCTCCCTCAGGAATGAAGGGCAGTACCCAGGATCTAGGGATTCCCAAAGTTATGCACAGATCTCAGTGATCCACTGGTTGATAGGCCCCTCACCCACAATTTCTCTGCCTTCACAATTGCTTTAGGACCCTCTCCATCTCCCTGCTAGCACAGGTTCATCAGAGATGTGCTACCAAGGCCTGTCACAGTAGCCACTGCCCACAGGATCTCCTAAAGGGGCATAGTACAGGGTGAAGGGGGCTGCACAGAGATGGGAAGGCTGGTTAGAGTAGCTAATGGACACAATATCCCAGCCACAGACTGGTCAAGAGGTTTTGAACTTTCTATACCCAGAATGCAGCCATAGACTTCCTCAGTGCCACCTTCATTGTTATTGCATGGAAGCAGCAAATAAAAAGCCTCCATCTTCTGTTGTGGAGCCAAGAAGCGGCAGCTGGGCAATATCATGGCAGCTGAGCTTTCAAGAAAAATGAACTGTTTTGTATGAAAGCTCCTCTTAAAATACGGATGAAAAGGAAACAGTTCAGTTCCGGTCAAAAATTTAAATGCGGGGAAAATCTCTTTGTTATTCAGCCCAGATCTAGCCCCTGTCAGCACTAGACCCAATCAACATCCCACACTGAACAGCCCCGGGACGTCGGCTAGAGTGGCTATGCCAGCTCCGTAACATGGACAGCCCCTGGAAATGGCCAGTCTGTAGCAGCCCATTGATCAGTGGAACAATTTAAGAACATAAGAACGATCTTATTGGGTCATACCTATGGCCCATCTAGCCCAGTGTCCTGTCTTCTGGCAGTGGTTAGCGCCGATAGTTTAGAGGGAACTAAGAGATGAGTGAAATTATCTAGTGATCCATCCCTGGCATCTGCTCCCAGCTTCTGACTGTCAAAGGTTTAGAGACACACAGAGCATGGAGTTTTATCACTGATCATCTTGGCTAATAGTTACTAATGGACATATCCTCAGTCAACATAGCTAGTTCTGTACTGGACCAGTTATTCTTTTCACTTTCAGAAGATCCCCTGGCAATGAGTTCCACGGCTGACTGTACTTTGTGCAAAAAGTACTTTATTTTGTTTGGTTTAAACCTGCTGCCTACTCTCTTCCTTGGGTGACCCCTGCTTCTTATGAAGGGGTAAATAACATTTCCTGATTCACTTTCTCCACAGCACTCATGATTTTATAGACCTCTATTTTATCCCCGGTTAGTTTTCTCTTTTTCCAAGCTGAAATATTCCAGGTTTTTTAATGTCTCCTCATACGGAAGCTGTTCCATAGCCCTAAACATTTGTATCACCCTTCTCTGTACTTTTTCCAATTCTAATATATCTTTTTTGAGATGGGATGAACAGAACTACAAAAAAAACAGTAATCAGGGTGTCGGTATAGCACGGATTTATACAGAGGCATCATAATATTTTCTGTCTTATTCTCTGTCACTTTCCTTATGATTTCAAACATAAGCACTGCTTCTGCCCCACCGCCACAGCCGGAGTGTCGACACTCCTCACCCCACTGCTCCCGGAGAAGCCCAGAGCTTCCACAGACCCCATGGCAGGAGCAATGAGCCCCTCCACCCCAGATGTTGAGGGATTCCAGGGCTGGCCAGAGCCTCCTCAGCGATGCTCAGCCTGCTCTACTGAGACTCAAAGGCGCCCCCAAGGGAAAAGCTTGTCTGTCCCCAAAGAAACTTTTTATATGCCCAATGCAGGTTCAAGGGGAAAGTGACCTATATTAATGAGCTTCTGGTTTACAGACTCCTGTGCAGTGCAAGGTGGTATAATTTGCGGTTTATACTCCAGCAAGGATGCAAGTTGGGGGAGCTGGGAAATTGGCTGTTGTCTCCTGCCTGTCTTTGAGTGGCTTAGGGAAAGCACTCAGGAGGCTCAGTTGGGTGTGCGGTGCCACCTGCTGTCAAGCTGGGTGATAAGGGCTTGAAGAGGTTGACTGTGTCACCAACAAAGCAGTGTAACAATGGACAGCTCCCAGACTGCACCCCGGGGGTGACAACCTGTCACGTGTGTTACTCAGCTTTCTGGTTTCATCAGTAATCTCCACGGAGTGCAGCAAGACTACTGAAGAAGCTGAATAGCCCATACTGCCTCCCCATCTACCCTGGAACCTGCATGGCACATAATAATAAAAACATCCTTGTGTGAACCCTGCAACTGCTGGGCAGTGTTCACAGCTGCACCAGGGGAGGCTCAGCCTGTCTTGGCCTATTATATTCAGCACCTCTGGTTCCCAGCATTCTGTTTGCTTTTCTGACTGATGCTGCACACTGAGCAGATGTTTTCAGAGAACTATCCACAATAATTCCAAGAGCTCTTTCTTCAGTGGCAACCACTAATTTGGCACCATCATTTTGCCTGTACAGTTGGGATTAAGTTTTTCCAGTGTTCGTTATTTTGCCTTTATCAACACTGAATTTCATCGGCCATTTTGTTGCCCAATCTCCAAGTTAAGTGAGATCCTTTTGTAACTCTTCACGGTCTGCTTTGCTCTTAAATATATTGAATAATTTGATCTCATCTGCAAATTTTGCCACCTCATTGTTTCCCCCTTTTTCCAGTTCATTTATGAATATGTGGAACAGGCCTGGCCCCACTCCCGACCTCAGGACGACCCCACGTTTTACTTCTCTCCATTCTGAAAACTGACCATTTACTCCTACTCTTTGTTTCCTATCTTTTAACTGGTTACTTATCCAGGAGAGACCGTTCCTTCTTTTCCCATGACTGCTTACTTTTCTTAAGAGCCTTTGGTGAGTATAACATATAATCTAGCTCACCCTTGCACACATCTTTGTTAGTCTGCTCAAAGAATTCTAAAAGATTGGTGAGGCATGATTTCCCTTTGCAAAAGATATATAGACTGTTCCACAGCAAATGACGTTCATGTGGGTCTCTGATAATTCTGTTCTTTACTATAGTTTAAATCCATTTGCCTGGTACTAAAGTTAAGATAACTAGCTTATAATTGCCTGGATCACCACTGTAGCCTTTTTTAAAATCAGCATGATATTAACTACCAGTCACCTGGTACAAAGGCTGACATATACCACAGTTAGTAGTTCTGAAATTTGGTATCATAGTTCCTTTAGAACTATTGGGGTCTGGTGACTTTTATTGTTTGGTTTATCAGTTTGTTCTAAAACTTCTGCGATGGGTTGTCCCCACTGGGGTGCAGTCTGGAAACCAGTGGAATCACTGAACTCCCTATCCATTCTGCTCGATTGCCCTCCACAGCGCTCTTCTCGTGACACAACAAGCTGCTCCAGGCCCTTTTATCATCCAACATGACAGCTGTTGGTGCCAAAATCCAACTGAGCTACCTGAGTGTTTTTCCCTAAGTAATTCATGGACAAACAGGAGACAAGAGTCAATTTCCCGCCTCTCCAGCCTTGCACCCTTGTGGAAGTATAAACCCAGAATTATGCCATCTTCTACTGCACAGGGATCTGCAGAATGAATACTCATTGATATAGGCCACTTTCCCCTCAATGTGGGAAAGCTATGCAAAAAACTTCGTTTAGAAAGCTGAGATTTTCCAGTACACTTCACTCAAAACACACTGGTTATAATAAAGCATAAAACAAGTTTATTAACTAGAGAAAGATAGATTTTAAGTCATTATAAGTGATAGCAAGCAGATCCAAGCAGATTATGTAGCAAATAAATAAAAACGCAAACTAAGCCTAAAATACTAGATACAGTGGTATGAATTAGCAAATTCTTACCTTGGCTGGTGATACAAGCAGTCCACCAAGTTTTCATACACAGGCTAGAAATCCCTTTAGCCTGGGCTCCACACCTTCCCCTGTTCAGACTTTTTTCTTTAGTTGTTTCCAGGAGATCTCTTGTGTGGGGTGTGAGGGCAAGGGCTGATGTCACTCCTCATCAGGTACCAAGATGGAATTCAGTGTCCTATGGTCTTGTCTCATGCTCTTGCATGACCTGCTGAGTCATAGCAGCCATTACTCAGAGGCTGGCTGAAACATCCCAGGAAGGCTAAACTCTTTCATAGTCCATAGTCTTTGATGATGAGCCATCAGCACTGTCTGTCTTCTTCAATGTTGTACTTGAAAGGCTACTTGAGGTGCTACCCAGAGTACGCATATTTTAAATACAGATTCATAGTTACTATTCATTACTTCAGGTACAAAAATGATACATGCGCACAAATAAGATAATCATAATCTGCTAATCGTAACTTTTCCAGTGACATCTCTCAAGACATATCTTGTACCACATCATCATAATTATCTCATAATCATACCACTATGATGGATATTGGGTCCAGCATCAGAACCTCCTCTACTGACATCTCAGTGTGGAGAGTTCCTCAGATTTGTAACCTGAAAAGAACAGCTCAGGTGTGGGAATCTCCCTCTCATCCTCTGCACGGAAGACTAAGACAAAACATTCATTTATCCTCTGCACAACAGCCTCATCTTTCTTGAGTGCTCCTTTAGCACCTCCATTTTCCACCAAAAACTATGAGATTAGCTTAGAAATAATGAGATTTAAATAGACACTAATGGGGAGTTCATTTTCACTTGGCTTTGGTTTCTGAGCCATTGGGGTCACCTGCTTCAGGTTTTCTAGCTTTTCTTCAGGTCACTTGTTTAAATAAACTTCTTAAAGAAAACCAAAAGCTCAGAATCCTGCACAGTCCATATCCTCAGTGGAGCACCCAATAACAAAGGTACTGAGAGTTGGTTAATTGACATTTCTTTTCCCACAGTCCATCAGTGGCAGAGACAGTGTGTCCCTCTGCACTGGACTATAGAGCCTCCAGTTATAAGGAACAGGGTTATGCCACAGAAAGCAATACATAACAGTGACAGCCTCACAGACTCACCAGGTACCTGAGACACAGCTCAGAGGTAAGCTAGACCAATCAGATTCTTCATAGATACGGTCGTGACCCAAGCACAGCTACAAATTTCTGCTCCTAACTCTCTATTGGACACCAAAAACCCTGATCTAACTACCTCCAAACTTGGTGATGATGGAAATTTGTGTGCAGGGTCTGAGGTCTGCCTCCAGGTCTCATTGCTCACAGAGCAGACGGGGGTCAGGATCAGACTCAGGGGCAGCCGAACAGGGCTCAGTTTTGCCAGGTAACTCTGTACAGGTCCTTTGCTTTCTGAAAGCACGTCCTCATTCCCCCCTGTACAGCCAAGCTGCAGGGGTAGCCCAGAACTTCAACGTCAAAGTGTGCTGTGCTAATGGTAGACCTCATCACGAAGGGTTGTTGGGAAGAGTTCAGGTTCTCCAGCCAGTACCTGAAATCATCCTTAAGAGACAAACAGAGCTGAAATCTCTGTGATGAACACAAGCTATGCACAGGCATGTCATTGGGCTCAGTACGGGAGTAACTGAGTGAAATTCTACAGGAGGTCACACTAGATGATCTAATCGTCTCTTACAGGCTTAAATTCTATTAATCTATTAATCGTTGTCTTGATTGGATCGTTACCTTGGATGTAGCTTGAAAAAGTTTCTCCTCTGAATGCTGATAGCCACTCAATAATAGCTGCTGGCCAAGAAGAATTGGGATTGTCACAGTAAAACTGTGTATATGGTCTCTTTACACTCTAAACCAGGTCCTCTCCTGTCTCGGGGGGAATATCACAATTGTCCCACTCTTCCATCTGGGAACAATACCCCATCTATGCTAAATGGTTATAACCAAGCAGATCTGACAGAAAACCTCAGTCTCTTCCTTTCGGGTGATTGTGACCAAAGCCATATAGTCACTCCCAGCCTCTGTATAACTAGTAGAGTTATTAGCAATTAGCACAAAGCATTAGAGAAAATAGTTGTAAAATATCAGGCAGTGGCCACCCGTCTACACTTGTTTATCTGACATCTCACTACAAGCCAAGTGAGACATGGTTTGCTTAGGAGATAGAGGAACAGAACTGGCCCAACTTACATTCGTTTGGGAAGCCAAGGAGCTCTTGAGCCTAGTTTCCCTGTGTCTCTGAGAGCATCTTTCCATCTGTTTGCCCCTTTCTTGAGGAAGCGGCATGTGCTGAAACCTGTGTGAGCCTGGGCCCAGTCACCGCAGTGCTCAGCCATGTCCATGTTACAGGGCCAAGATGTGGAGCTGACCTTTGCCCTCAGACTGATTTCTCCCAGCCAGACAGTCTAAGATGAGACCCTTGTGGCCATTGCTCCATTGCTTGTCATTAGACTCATTCAGCCTCAAGGGATCACAAACACCTGTCCAGTGACTGTGCTGAAACTCCCAGCATAACTGTGACACTCCAACACTCCCCTCAGAAATCCACTACCTACCCCTCACTGTCACCCCCAAGCACCCCCAGCTCTGCCACAGACACCATGGTGCTGGAGTCACGGGGGTTACCAGAAGCAGCTGTCATGGGAGGCTGTGGTAAGAAGACTTTTATAGACAAATGTCAGAGCTGTTGCTCTGTGAAACCCTGAAACAGCCCTGAGCTTAGGGTCTCAGAGAATCTTATTACATTGAATGTCTTTATCACCCCCCCCCACCAATGTGAGGCAGGGCAGGGCTATTATCCATCTGTGCAGAGGCTCAGAGATAGACAATGTCTTGCCCACAGTCATACACAGCAAGGGAATCAAACTCAGTTGTCCTGAGTCACAGAGCAGTGACAGACCACAGGCCCAGCCTCTCAGCCCTCTGAGCAGTGACAGGCCTGGCTCAGTTCTCTGCTGTGCCACAAAAGCTTCCACCTGAGCTGCAGAGAGTGAGGAGGAACAGGAGCATGTTACAGTGGTTTAATTCACTGGCTTGTTCTTCCACTGCCACAGTAGAGTTTAGAGCAGCCTGGGGGTTGAGCTGATATACGCCTGGTGGTAATGGCTTGCAAGAGCACAGCCCACGCTGGCCAAGACCCAGCAGACAGGGCCCACCCAGAGTGCCCCCTGGGGTCTGAGGTAGCATAGCAGGCAACCTGCCTTTCCCTCTAAGGTCCTTGCAATGATTTACTCTTAACCTGGGATACTTAAAAACCTCTTTTGTGAGGTCACATTAATTCCACCTTCTCCAAAACACAGGCTCTCCTACTCTCCAGCCCCATCCTCCTCCTTTTCTCAGGAGCCCCCCACCACCCTGCTTGCTGGGGTCAGTCTTGTTTCAGACTTGCTGCAGCCTCACTGGCTTCTCCCCAGCTGGTACCCCTGATATCTCAGTTCCTTTCCCCTGAGCTGAGGAAGGGCAGCTGTCCGTCCCCTGCTGGTGGTCACCCATGTTTCCAGAGAGGATGCAGCCTGCCTGCCCTCCAAAGGCTCCTCCTGTTTTGCATGAAGTGAAGGGAGACATGCCTTGCACTACAAGGCCCTCGTCCCAGGCCCTTAAAAAAACAATAGCCTAGGATTTCCCAAAGCACTAACTATTCCCCAGGACCATCTTCTTCTCTCCCTCTAGCTGGCTCTACAAAGCTTCTGTCAACTCCAAAAGTCACAGGAATCTTAAAGAGTCACACCCTGGATCAGGGATTAACTGACACCCCTAATCTCTCCTACCCATAAAGGGGATAATCTCTAATACACCACCTATAATGCCCAATGAATTAGGATGGACAACACATCCCAAAATGCAGAGTTCAAGTCCAAGTGTAGGCTGAAAGAAGCCAGAACAGCATTTCTCCCAAATTCCCTGCAGTGACGATCCACACCTGCATATGGGCAGACCCACCCTTTTCATTGTTGGGGGACTGAGGTCCTTAGCCACCCTTCGTTATGAGGTCCCACCCTCCTCCTCTTTCCCTTGGGGCCACATCCCCTGAACGGGGCAGATGGAGGTTCTGGCACTTTCTCCCTGGACTTTTTTTTACCATAACCTGGCTCTGAGATCTGACCTGGTCAGTGGATGGGGCTTGGGGGAAGAGAGGAGCAGGAGGTGGGAGTTCAAGGGGAAGAGAGCCAGGGGTGGGGCCATGGAGTGGGCAGGGCTCCTGCATCTGTCCTGCTTTTTCCTTTTGAGAAGGTGTTCAGCCTACACTGAATGGGCTGGACTGGAACAGGATATATCCATGACTCCTTTGGGGAGCTGAGGTCCTTTTCTACCCCTTTGCATTGCTGGAGCAGCAGAAACGGAGAGGAGGGGAAGAGGGGCCTGAGTTTGCTGCCAGGACTCCTGTGTGTCAGACCCTCACTCACACACACAGCTCTGAGCCACCAACAGTGGTGATGAGGAGGAGGTTGCCTGAATGGCTTCTCTTGGGGCTCCTGCATTAAAGACGTCTCTGACATGACTCAGTCACAAGCACCTGGCTGAGGGGTTAGGGGAAGGGTAGGTGTCTGTACCCCTTGAATAGCCCCTGTCCTCAGCTGGTGCAGCCCCATGGATCACACAGCACCCAAAGCACTCAGGAACGGTGACCACTGTGACTGCAAAACAGCTCTGCAACTATTTTCATCGCCCAAGGATGTTTAACCGGAGATGGGTTAGGCCAGGTGTAATGGGAAACAGCATCCACATCCCTTCTCTTTATTGAGAGTATTGTCAGGAATTCTGAGGTTGGAGCAGCCACCGATACAGCTCTGTATGGGCCAACATACTACCGGCCCCCTGGCTCTCCATGAACACAGTGTAAATGCTGCTGCCTGCCTTGGTCTCCTTCCCCTAGTGCACTGTCCTCCCTCACCAGAAGGTGGAAACAACCCCTACCATTGCTTCAGGCCTTAGACCCCATCTGAACATGTCTGTACAGAGTGTTGGTCAGTAGCTCATGTCATCACAGATATAAGGGTCCAGGATGGAATAAGTCGCCGGGTCCTGTGTTCCTTGTTTCCTTTGCCACCAACACTGGGGCCAGGTGCTAAACTGACCCTTCACTTCACGAACACCCTGATTATCCTTGAACGAAGGTGTTTGCTTTTCATGCTGTAGACAATTGGGTTAATCAGAGGAGGAACCAGCAGGTTGATGTAGCCCAGGAAAATCTGAAGCAAGGGAGAAGAGCCCTTCCCAAATCTGTGTATCAAACTCAGGCTGAACTCTGGTGCGTAGAAGAGAATGATGGCACAGAAGTGGGAGACGCAGGTGTTCAGGGCCCTGAGGAACTCCATGTGGGACACGATGCTCAGCACTGTTTTGAGGATAATCACATAAGAGAGGAAGATGAGCAGAGAATCCAACCCCACCGTTAAAACTGTAATAAACAAGCCATAGATATTGTTGACTGTGATATCCGAACAAGCCATCTTCATGACCTCTTGGTGCATGCAATAAGAATGGGAGAGGACATTCACTCGACACTATTGGAACCATTTCAGGAGAAAGGGGAGTGGGAGCATTATAGCCACTCCTCTTAAAACACACACCAGTCCCATCTTCGTTATTCTCGGTAGGGTTAAGATGGAAGACTATCTCAGCGGTTCACAGATTGCGATGACGCGGTCAAAGGCCATCAACAAGAGCATCGAGGATTCAATGCAATAAAGTGACTGGATAAAGAATAATTGGCCAAAACACGCATCAAAGCTGATCTTCCTAGATTTGAACAAGTATATGCCCAGTATCGTCGGTATGGTGGCTATTGATAAGCCAAGGTCTGTGACGGTCAACATGGAAAGGAAAATGTACATGGGCTCATGGAGTCTTGGATCTGTTTTTATAATGAACAGAATGACTGAATTTCTTAATACTGAAATAACATACATTTAGCAGAAGGGAAGAGAGATCCAAGGATTTTGGACGTGTTCCTGCCCAGGTATCCCGGTGAGAAGGAACACTGTGGATTTGAATTTGTTGTCATTGACACCTGACATAATGTACTGGGAAGATCCAAGAAGTTTTGAACTTTCCTTCCTGAAAGAAAAAAAGAATAGGAAATTAGATGATATTTAAGGAGACATCTTTCTGCTCTCGGTGCAAGTCTAGAGACTCCAAGGAGCTAAAGAAAAAACAGCAAAAAAAGTCTTGGATTTACACCACCGAAAGCAAGATAGATACTCCCAGACTGGATCAGACCTGTACTCCACCAAGCCCAGCATAAACTGACTAGTTCCACCTTCTTCAGAGGAAGGACCCCTGCAGTAGGTGGTTATGAGATTACCTGCTCTCAAAGTTTCCCCCTGACACACTCTAGCTAGAGATATTTTGTGGTGTAAATGAGGATGGTTTAGAGCCATTCCAGGAGTTATTAAAACAGTCCTCAGTTGCGTAATTAGAATTTCTGGTTACCCAGAAAGATCCTGTCCCTCTTTGAATCCTGCTAAGTTCTTTGCCCCATTCATATCCTGTGGCTGGGAGTTCTGCAGCCTAGTTGAGCACTGTGTGATTTTACAATTGTGACCTTCCCACAGATACCCTTTCTGGAACTCCACTTCTGAATGTGACCCATTGTATCATGATGTGTACAAACACATGCCAAATGCATGGTGAAAACAGTCACGGTATTTATCCATGCTGCTTTGAAGATATTTATAAATGTATTTCATATCCTCATTATATATATATATATAATTATTTTCTCCATTCCTGAGAGTCCAAGTTATGACACTGCCTCTCTTCAGCACATGGGAAAAATTTCCAAGTCCACATTCTGAATTCACTAACATTTTCTTCTACTGCGTCACTTCAAATTTACATGTGTAAAATCAATAAGAACCAGGCTTTATCCATTTTCCCTAAACAAATGCTCCCAGTGATATACTCTGACCCCCAAGAATCTCTCCAGGAGAAGCTGAACTGCTTTGCCTGGCCAACATTGACTGAATCCAGAAAATCTGACCATCCTACAGGCTTCTCTTCATCCTCACAGGACCTGCATCCTTTCCCTATGGAAGGGTCTGTAGCTATCTGCAAAGATACAAGCTGACTCAGACAGTTACTTCATCTGGGTGGGAAAGTGGTTGGCATCACAAATGAATGGATAGTTCAAACAGTAGGTTTACACTAATATTCTTTTAAGTGTGCAAGTTACTTCAGCCATGCTCGTGTAAGGTGAAAATTACATACAAACACTCCCCTTTGCTGCACCTCTGCTCTACTCTTTGCTGAAACACAAAGCAGTGGTCTTTTTCTCAGGACGTTTTGGAAACTCTTGCACAGGTATTGTAGAGGGATTGTGCTCATGGCTGTGATTAGAAACAGCTTCTTGTTAGTTAGTAGGAGACAGTATCAAACAACTGTTCAATACCTTTATTAATGATCCGGATGATTGGATGGATTGCACCTTCAGATGACACTAATCAGGGGGGAGAACTAGACATGCTGGAGGGTAGGGATAGGGTCAAGAGAGACCTAGACAAATTGGAGGATTGGGCCAAAAGAAATGTGATGAGGTTCAACAAGGACAAGGGCAGAGTCCTGCACTTAAGGACTGAGAATCTCACGCACTGCTACAGACTAGGGACCGACAGGATAAGCAGCAGTTCTGCAGAAAAGCACTCATGGATTACAGTGGATGAGAAGCTGGATATGAGTCAGCAGTGTGCCCTTGTTGCCAAGAAGACGAAGGGCATATTTGGCTGCATTAGCAGGAGCATTGCCTGCCGATCAAGGGAAGTGATTATTCCCTTTATTCAGTACTGGTGAGGGTACATCTGGAGTATTGTGTCCACTTTTGGGCTACCCACTATAGAAAGGATGTGAAGAAATCAGAGAGAGTCCAGCATAGGGCAATGGAAATGATCAGTGGGCTGGGGCACATGACTTTTGAGGAGAGGCTGAGAGAACTGAGGTTATTTAGTCTGTGGAAGAGAAGAGTGAGGGGGGATTTGATAGCTGCCTTCAACAACCACCTGAAGGAGGTTCCCAAAGAGGATGGAGTTTGGCTGTTCTCAGTGGTGACGGATGAGACAACAAGAAGCAACGGTCTCAAGTTGCAGTGGGGGAGGTCTAGGTTGGATATTAGGAAACACTATTTCACTAGGAGGCTGGTGAAGCACTGGAATGGGTTCCCTAAGGAGGTGGTGGAATCTCCTTCCTTAGAGGTTTTTAAGGGCAGGCTTGACAAAGCCCTGGATGGGATGATTTAGTTGTTGTTCGTCCTCCTTTGAGCAGGGAATTGGGCTAGATGACCTCCTGAGGTCTCCCAACCCTAATCTTCTATGATTCTATGATTCACTGATCAAGGAGTTCATAGCATAAAACCTTTCCAAATAGTGTGTGGAGTATTTCTGAAATACTTTCTAAAGCAAAAACCATTAAGCAGTAAAGTTTCCACTGCTGCTTCCTGTAGCGATTCTAACAATTCTGCTGAGGGCTTTCAATATACCTTCATGTCATGAAAGTTTGATGTGTAAAATTTGTATTACAATTAAAAATTTTGACATAACATTTACACATCTTTATTTTAGTACACACATGTCAACCCATTCTTTCCCCTCTGATCTTCTCTCAGAGATGATTTCTCAGGTTAGAGTGGGACTTAAAATGTAGCGTCTGTCATAGGGATTTGTTCAGAACCTGAAAAGATCCCAGTGTCTCACCCCTCATTCAGTTGCTTGTCAGCAAATAAAAGTCTATTAGCTCCTCTGTCCCTGGGTTAATAGTTGACTGATTCACATTAGGTTCTGTTCTGTCAGTCTATATAACTATATTGGGTTAACTTTTGGGTTGTTTATGTTATGGCTTTATTGGGTGTAACCAGTATAGCTTTTCTTAGTTCAACAGCAGGCTGCTGGAGAACAAACAGGATGGGAAGTCACAGATCCAGAAAAGCCATCGCTCAGTCAGCACTTCAGGGAGTTTGAGAGTCAACACCAGAGCTACAAGTTGGGAAAAGCCTATTTCTGGACTCCAGCCACGTTACACAGCTTGTTTTGCCAGTTCTGTAAGTCTGTGCACAGGTGGGACAGCTGTTGCTGAGAAACTCTTCAGACTGACAGGCACAGACATCGCTGAGGAGGTCTCAAGGCCCTGGGCCTGTCTGAGTCTCCATCAGAATGGGAGGAGTTGGGGTCAGAGACTTGTACAGGCTGTTGTTTGAAAACCCTCTTATTCTCCCATGTTACACTTTATTCCTGCTGTTCAGATTAAACAGTATTTTGGTTCAAGAAGGCTGGCTGGTCACTCATTACAGACTCCGAAAGGGAAGAACCACAGGTGCCGAACCCACTGGGACCTGCTGGGCAAGCACAGTCCCCTCACAGAGTGCAGTAGCCCAGGGCCCAGTCTGCGGGTGGGAGGATCCCGGGATTCCACCCCATGAGAGGGAAGGTTACGAGGCCTGACGTCTGGCATTTGGATACCAGAGAGGGGGCAGACATGCAGGTAGTCCTGTAACTCTGAGGGGTGTCTACAGGACAGAAGTGCTGGAGCCCGCAGACAGTCAGGAACCAGATATGTGCTCTACAGGACCTGTTGCCACAGAGCAATGCACTCTGAATTCCTGCCTTCACAACCAAGCCAGAGAATAAAATCTTTGAAAATGCATTTCCTGTTCAATTTTCAGGAGCAAATAAACCTGAGGCAAGTTGGGAACTAGTCACTGATATTCCATGAGGTCTCCTCTCACTCAGTCTTTGGTAGGATCATGCCCAGAGCACATGGCAACTCTAGAAATGGGACCCCTTGAGAAATCCTGATTTGGGGCTTTGGGGTTTTAAAACTCTGAACTCTCTTTCAATGTCAGATTTCTTTGTAGCTTGAACAACCCACTGTGGATCATGGGCAGAGGTAGAGGAGGGGTTCCCAAGCTACCTAGCACAGCCTGCCCTCCAGCCCTGTCACTGAGTCACCCTGACAGCCCAGCTGAGTCCTCTGCCACTGCACAGAACATATGCCAGTGTAAACAGCTTTCAGCCTTCACACATCACTTTACATTGTAAAGATAGTTAAACCTGCCAACGTACCCAATTCCTGATAGAAGGGGAGCTGCTGACTCCAGAGGTCTTCACCCAAAAGGACAAGGAGTCATGGAGGAGGTTGCATGGACATCAGACAGAGAGGCAACTGTCTTTATGAAGCATGTCTGCACATTCCCATAGGGGCCACTTGGCCATCAGGGAACCTCAGCTGCTTGGCTTAGTGTGCAGCAGCTGTAACCCTTGTCACAGCCAATGGCAAACTGCAGGAGGCCAAATCACAGGGGATACCTGGTGATGCTACACAACTGGACTGCAGCGCCAGCCCGGATGCAGGCTCTATTCCTGGAATCCGAGTTTGTCATCACTGTTCGTATGCTTCCAATTAGCCTCATGGCTACCTCAGGAGTGGCATGTTGTAATGAGGATGCTTTCACAGCTGTGATCTTCTTGAAATAAAATAATAGTAATAATAATAATAATAAAGGACCAGATTTCTCACTGGCAGCCCCGTTTCCTACATTACAGACTCAGAGTACAGGCCAGGAAAGGAAAATTCCACAAAACTCTGTACATGGAAATTTCCATCAGATCATTCCAGGAGGCAAGATCCCTTCCCTTCTCCCTGAGGAATGAAAGATGAGATCCAGGATCTAGATATCCCCAAGGTTATGCACAGATCTCAGTGATCCACTGGTAGCTAGGCCCACTCACACACAATCTCTGTTCCTCCACAACTGCTCAAGGCCCCCCTCCAGCTCCCGGCTAGCACTGGTTCATCAGAGATTTGCTACCTGGGCCTGTCCTTGAATACTGCATGCAGATGTGGTCGCCACCTCAAAAAAGATATATTGGAATTGGAAAAGGTTTAGAAAAGGGCAACAAAAATGATTGGGGTATTGAACAGCTTCTGTATGGGGAGAGATTAATAAGACTGGGACTTTTCAGCTTGGAAAAGAGGCAACTGAGGTGGGATATGACAGAGGTCTATAAAATCATGAGTGGTATCGAGAAAGTAGATAAGGAAGTGTTATTTACTCCTTCTCATAATATAAGAACAAGGGACCCACCAAATGAAACTAATAGGCAGCAGGTTTAAAACAAACACAAGAAAGTACTTTTTTTCATGCAATGCACCGTCAACCCCTGGACCTCCTTGCCAGAGACTGTTGTGAAGGCCAATAGTATAACGAGGTTCATAAGGGAGCTAGATAGACTCATGGAGGACAGGTCCCTCAATGGCTATTAGCAGGATGGGCAGGAATGGTGTCCCTAGACTCTGTTTGCCAGAAGCTGGGATTGGGTGACAGGGCAGGGATCACCTGATGATTCTCTGTTCTGTTCATTCCCTTTGGGGCACCTGCCATTGGCCACTGTTGGAAGACAGGATACTGGGCTGGATAGATCTTTGGTCCGCTGCTGAAGGTATTACCAGTGCAGCCCTGGGCTGCCCGTGCACTCGGAAGAGGGACTGGAGGGTGGGTAGATGAAGAGCTTGTGAGGGTGGAACTGCAGCCAGATCTAAGAACTGTTTGGAGCTCAAAGTGTCAGGGGCTGGATGTGTGTGTGTGTTTTGAATCCCAATTTCCAGTTCAGTCCAAGGGGTCTGCTCTGAAGATTGGATCTATGCCAGCAGGAGGAGGCTGCTGCCCCCCACTGACACTTATTGGGGTTTTTGGCTGGCCTCTCCCAGTACCAGAAGAAAGGGGAATGGATGAAGAGAAATCAGGATCCTGAGACTGACAGTCCCCAGGGCCATGAGGGAAATGCCGAAGCTCCAGCTCAGCCTGATTGACAGGGCAGGCCAGCCAATGAGGGAGCCAGGAGCCCAGGATCCCACCTCCATGTGAGGGGAGCTGCCTGAGGCAAAAGGGGCAGAGCTAAGGGGAAAGCAGCAGCCAGAGATGGGGGAGCTGGAGCAGCTGGGAGCTGGGGCAGCGCAGACCAGCCGCGCAGTCAGGAAGCCAGGGCCAAGCTGCAGTGGGGAGCTGTGGGGCCAGAGCTGGGACTGCGGGCGCAGGTCACGCTGGAGCCAGGTGCGGGTAGTGGCTGGGGAGTGCGAGGAGGGCCCTGGGCAGGGGCCCAGTGCAGGGAGACGCCCCCAGACACGCAGGCTGGACTTGGGGGGAGGGAACGTGACCCTGACCGAGGGGGTGGACAATGCTGGGGAGAAGGGCCCGGCTGGCTGGAGCCTGAGGCCAGCGAGGGAGCTGGGAGTGTGAAGAACAGGCTGTGACCTGCCCTCACATCCCAGAGATGCCGGTTGTGGTGCTCCTGAGCCAAGGGGGGGTCCTTTGTTCCCCTTAACCGTCTTCCATTTTTCCTTATTTTTCTTACAGTTGCTGTTTAATAAATTGTATTTGTTTTGAAGTTAATGTGCTGATCAGGGGTCAGGGAAGCGGCCGGTGTGAAGAGAGTATCCAAGAGTGGAGCTGCCCCCGAGCACACAAGAATCTCCACTTTCATTTAAAAAATAGTAAATGTCTAGCCCGTCATGTTCAAAATGTCACCCCCCAATGGTTCAAAAAGTATAAGGCAAATCAAAAGAATCCCCCAGATAATTATAAAATCTCATGATTTGGGAGGCCTGACTTGTGATGTTTGAATGTATTGGGTCAGCAGTACTTGCCAATATGTGGGGGGGGGGGTATGGATGCACTTATCTTTATAGCCAAGCAAATAATTCATGGGGAATAATTTAGGCTGTGAATCCATCCCATTTCCTCTTCATAAATTCTCCATAAGAAGCTTACAGGGCACTCAAATTTATCCCTATTTCAAAAATAATCTCGGGGTGAGTTCAATGAATAATTCTTCTTCAGGAATCAGTTTACTAGTTAAAACTCACAGTGTGCGGATTGGACACTCGGGTCATATGACTTAACTTCTGTTCCCTGACTGGATGAGCAGAACTCCAAGAAATCTGATTGCTAGCGTGAATGCTCTCCTTTCCTTATTCAGAATGTATTTTCGGGGAATATAATGTACTACCAAGGAGGCAGTGTGTTCCAACGGGCAGAGCACTGGCTGGGCAGTCAGGAAACCTCAGTGCAGTCGCAGCTCTGCCACTCACCTGTTGCATGAGCCTCGATGAGTTGCCTCTCTGTACCTCAGTTTCCTCATGTGTTTAATAGTCTACTAACCCACGCTGCCCTTTGAAAGGCGCTTTCATAGATTCCAAGGCCGGAATGCTGTATCACATAGGCCAGAAAACTTCCCCAAAATAATTCCTAGAGCAGATCTTTCAGAAAAACATCCAGTCTTGATTTAAAAGCTGTTAGCGATGGAGAATCCACTACAACCTTTGGTAAATTGTCCCAGTGATTAATTGCTCTCAGCAATATAAATGTACGCCTTGTTTCACACAGGCTCTGTTAAATATGGTTTCTCTCAGCCATAGTCTCCCAGCAAAATGGTGGCTGGCTCTCCCCTTGCTCAGGCTCTCTTCCAGGGGCCCAAAGGTGCTGGTGTTATTGTTTTCTTAGGTGAAAGAATGTGGAATTGTCTGCCCCTTTCTTTTCTAGTCCGTTGAGTCTTGGAAGTTGATTCTTCTAAAGCAGAGGTTGTCAACCAGGGGCATGGGGTACACAGAGGTCTTCTAGGGAGCACATCAACTCCTGTCAATATTTGCCTAGTTTTATAGCAGGCTACATAACAAGCACTAGTGAAATAAGTACAAACTAAAATTTCATACAGACAAAAGGAGAAAGTCATCAATTTGTCAGTAAGAGTGTACTGTGACACATCTATATTTTATATCTGATTTTGTTAACAAGTAGTTTCTAAGTGAGGTGAAACTTGGAGGTACACAAGACAAATCAGACTCCTGAAAGGGGCACAGTAGACTGAAAAGGTTGAGAGCCAATGTTCTAAAGGATCCCCTCAAAGCAAAGTTTATCCAAGCTGTGAGGAAGGCGACCTGAAGTCTGGTGGTGAAGGCTACGTGTGTAATCCACACACCTCCTGGGTGTGGTGTCCTGTCCCATCAAGTGGCACCAAGACCACTTAATGAGCGAGAGCTAAAATGAGTCTGTGGTGCGGCCTTTTAGCTCATGTGGTAGAGACTCATGCAGTAAGTTCCAGAGGCCTTAAGTTCAGTCCCTCTCGCCACCAGCCGGGGTCTGTCAGTGTTACAAGTGGGGGCTTGTCTGGGATTTCAACCAGGAAGTCTCTGAGCTCGGGATGTGCTTCCTCAGCGAGGGGAAGTATGTAACCCACACTCCTCCTGAGTGTGGTGTTCTGTCCTATCTAGTGGCACCGAGACCATTTAGAGACAGTGAAATGAGTCTGCTCTACAGCCCTAGCCAACTAGCTTATAGCTCAGGCACTAAGCTCCAGAAGTACCAGGTTTGATCCTGCCTGCCAACAACCAGGGTCTGTCAACATTACACTTGCTCTTCTCCCTCCCCCGCCCCCCACTTGTGTTTGCTGAATTGTAAATTGCTCTGTTCACTATCATCTCCTTGTTTGCTGCTTATATAAACCCCCATTCCTTTGCTGGGACAGACCTTTTTAACAGCGTTTGCCTAGGAGGGGTTGTCGGGTTTTCACAAGTATTGTCGTACAGGGGGAACTCATAACTATCTATGTAATGTTGCATCATGATCTTATTGACCAGAGAGTTGTTAGTTTTCAAATGATACCTCTCAAGGCATATTTCGTACAAAGATTATTACCATTGCATGTAGGGTGTGACTAGAGGGCTGGTTTGGGTCATACATGCTCATTAGGGCATCTGCAAGGGTGCAAGGCCAATTCTACTCCCAAATTTGAAAAAAAAGGGGTGTCAACCTGTTCCACCAGTTCAGCCAGCCCCAGAGAGAGACAGCCATATCGGAAGGGTGCTGAAGATCTCTGCCCTGAGGGCTGATCTTCGCAGGCCTGCTTCGGCCACCTGCAGCAAGCAGATAACAGCCAGGAGAAGGATCCCAGCCTATTCAAAGAACAGGATGCTTGCTGCTTGGTCAGCTCAGGAGGGTGTGAGGACATAAGTGCCACATAAACAGTGCATGCTTTCAATGCATAGGATTAGTGGCCCGTGTACCTTTCAGGACTGAAGAAATCTGTAGGTTGGATACTGTTATTTTTCTTTGATCGGTATGTGCTGTATTGCTTTAATGATAAGAGCATGTTTTGATTTATGAGGCATCTTAGTTAACCCACAGATTGTCGTCTTATCAACTGAAGGATATTTTTTTGTTTAGTCTGAGCAGCTTTACTACACTGTGGTGTCTTTCCTCCAAATCGGAGCAACTCAGGGTACTGGCATCCCCAACTGTCCCAGTTTGCATATGTCATGATATAATTCCCCACTCTGAACTTTAGCGTCCAAAAGATGGGGTACCAGCATGAATTCCTCTAAGCTCAATTACCAGCTTAGTACTTGTAGCGCTGCCACCAACCAGGAATTCCAGTGCCTAGTCCCCACAAAACCACTCTGGTCCCCACAAAACCTTGCCCGGGGACCCTCAAGACCCAGTCCCTCTGGATCTTGACACAAAGAATGTAAACCCTTTCCCTCACCATTGCCTCTCCCAGGCTTTTCCTCCCTGGGTTACCCTGGAAGATCACTGTGATTCAAACTCCTTGAATCTCAAAACAGAGAGGACAATTCACCTTCCTCCCTCCTTCTCTTTCCCCCTCCCAGACTCTTCCTGAGAGAAAGTAATCCTGGCACAGAGAGAAATCAGCCTCTCTCTCTCCCTCCTTTCTCCCCACCAATCCCCTGGTGAATCCAGACCCAGTCCCCTGGGGTCTCACCAGAATAAAAAAACAATCAGTTTCTTAAACAAGACAAGCTTTTAATTAAAGAAAGAAAAAACAGTAAAAATTATCTTTGTAAATTTTAAAAAAATGGAATAGGTACAGGGTCTTTCAGCTATAGGCACTGGGAACCCCTCCCAGCCTAAGTATACAAGTACAAATTAAAAACTTTTCCGCAAAATACCAATTTGAACTTCTTCCAACCAAACACACATTTGCAAATAAAGAAAACAACCATAAGCCTAACTCGCTTTATCTACCTAGTACTCACCAGTCTGACCTTATAAGAGCCTGTATCGGAGAGATTGGAGAAAAACCTGGTTGCACGTCTGGTCGCTCTGAGCCCCCAGAGCGAACAACAACCAAACACTAAGAGCACAGCACAAAAACATCCCTGCCTCAAGATTTGAAAGTATCCTGTCCTCTGATTGGTCCTCTGGTCAGGTGACAGCCAGGTTTACTGAACTTGTTAACCCTTTACATTCAAGGAAATATAAAGTACTTCTGTGCTATTAACTTTTCATATCTGTTTATGACAGCATATTTGTGTTGTTCTCCACAGGTGGCAGTTCCGCTGTTAGAACAGACTGAACCTTCTCACTATCCCTGCAATACAATGGAATAATTACGGGTATGGGTGTAACTGAAGTTTGGTGGGTTACACTCAGGCCAGGCCCTTGTCTCCGGTTCTTTAACGGAGCCCTGACTGCTCTCCCAGGAGCCCCTCTCTGCCTGAACGCGGGTTGCTGTTACAGGCCCAGCTCACTAGGTGACATCTACCCTGTCTTTCCATCCAGACTCCAAGGAAGACTGGAGAACTGAGCAGGGTTATGACATCACGGGTATCAAGCAGGCTGAACAGCTGTAACATAAGAATGGCTACACCCATAGGCGGCCGGTTATATACATTTGCGGTGCCCGAGCACCAGAAATATTCAGGGTCGGGGGCCCTGCTCCAGCAATATTTGGAGCTGGGTCTCTCCCACGGCCCTGCCTGGATCGGGCCCCGGCCCCTGCAGGTCTCCCCTGTGCTACCGCATCTCTGCCTGGAATGTGTCCTGGGCTCCGCCTGCCACCCTCCCCCTGCATGTCCCCCCGCCAGGCGCATCACTGCCTGCTCATGTTGCCAGAGTGGAACGGCTCCCGGCAGAACTGCTGGCTGCTGCCCCAGGTTCCTAGTGCAGCCATCTGCTAATGGCAGGGCAGGCTGCCCTTCCCCTGCCCTTCCTCTGCCCTTCCGCCGTAACCCTGAGCCCTTCCAACGCTCCAAACCCTCATCCTCAGCCACAGCCCTCATCCCTTCTGTCATACCTTAGTCCCAGATTTGGACCTTAGCGTCCAAAATATGGGGGTTAGCATGAAAACCTCCAAGCTTAGTTACCAGCTTGGACCTGGTACTTGCTGCCACCACCCAAAAAATTAGAGTGTTTTGGGGCACTCTGGTCCCCCTGAAAAACCTTCCCTGGGGACCCCAAGACCCAAATCCCTTGAGTCTCACAACAAAGGGAAATAATCCTTTTTCCCTTCCCCCCTCCAGGTGCTCCTGGAGAGATACACAGACACAAGCTCTGTGAATCCAAACAGAGTGACTCCTCCTCTCCGTTCCCAGTCCTGGAAACAAAAGCACTTTCCTCTTCACCCAAAGGGAATGCAAAATCAGGCTAGCAAATCCAACACACACAGATCTCCCCCTGATTTCTTCCTCCCACCAATTCCCTGGTGAGTACAGACTCAATTTCCCTGAAATTTCCCAGAAAAGAAAACTCCAACAGGTCTTAAAAGAAAGCTTTATATAAAAAAAGAAAGAAAAAAATACATACAAATGGTCTCTCTGTATTAAGATGACAAAATACAGGGTCAATTGCTTAAAAGAATATTGAATAAACAGCCTTATTCAAAAAGAATACAAATCAAAGCACTCCAGCACTTATATTCATGCAAATACCAAAGAAAAGAAACCATATAACTTACTATCTGATCTCTTTGTCCTTACACTTAGAAACAGAAGAGTAGAAAGCAGAAACTACTTCTCCAGAGCTCAGAGAAAGCAGGCAGACAGAAAACAAAGACCTTAGACACAAAATTCCCTCCACCCAAAGTTGAAAAATTCCGGTTTCCTGATTGGTCCTCTGGTCAGGTGCTTCAGGTGAAAGAGACATTAACCCTTAGCTATCTGTTTATGACATCCCTTCACACCCTGATCCTCTGCCCCAGCCCTGACCCTGCCCCCCTGCAGCATGAAATTCTCATCCTGAGTAAAAGCCCTCATCCCTTCACACCCTGATCCTCTGCCCCAGCCCTGAACCCCCCAAACCCAGCCACAGCCCTCATCCCTCTGTTGCCAGCAGATAACTACCTGAGGCCAAGCAACAGCCGGGGGGTCCCTCGCCCGGTGTGCCGCCCCAATAAACACACCAGGGTGGAGAAGCAAACCAAGTTTATTTGAGATCTCAAAGCGGTGCAGGGAGACTGACTCAAACCAAGCAGGATTAAAACAAGCAGTCTGTTTCTTTATATCCATGAGAACTTTTCTCGCTGACTAGCAATCCCCCGTTTCCCCTCCCTCTTCTGTCCAGCTGCAGCATTCTCTTCTCACACACTTCTTTGTCTTCTCCTTCCCTCTCCCCTTTCTGCTGCAGAGACACGTATGCTGTATCTAAAAGCGGCCTTGAAACTTGCTTCAGCCTAGCTTCAATGTATTACAGCAGAGAACTGGCTGTTACAGCCAAAAACTAACTGCTAACATTACATTTTTGCAACTATTAGTACATTAGGTTACACTAGGTTACACCAAGTGTTGAACATGGAGGAACAATGGTTCACTGAGGCCTACAACAGGAGGGCTTCATTGACACTTGTGATCTACCACTCTCCCGAGTTACGTAGATTTATACCTGGTGACACCAACGCCTCCACACCCAAATCTACTGCCCCAGCCCTGAGCCCCCCCTCAGCATGAACCCTTCATCTTCAGCCCCAACCCTCATTCCTCTGCACCCTGATCCTCTGCCCCAGCTCCGAGCCCCCCTCATCCTCAGCCCCACAGCCCTCACCCAACAACCCAACCCTCTTCCCTAGCCCTGAGCCCCCCCACATCATGAAACCCTCATCCTCAGCCCCACAACCTTCATCCTTGCACTCCTTACTATCCCCAAACTCCCTCCTAGAGCGTGCACCACCTCCCCCTTCATACACACCCACCCCCAGCCCAGAGCCTGCACCCAAACTCTATCCCAAACCCTGCACTCCTCACCCCCTTCTGCACACCCACCCCCTGCCCCAGCCCGGAGCCTGCATCCAGCACCCAAACTCCATCCCAAAGCCTGCACCCCTCCTGCAACCTAATCCCCAACGCAGAACCTGAACCCCAGACCTCCTCCCCCGAAACCCCACCCAGAACCTTAGGCAAGTGGGGGTGGAATTGGGGGGCGAGTTCTGGGCACCACCTAAATTTCTACACACTTGCCACCCATGGCCACACTGGGTCAGACCAAAGGTTCATCTAGCCCAGTATCCGGTCTTCTGACTGGCCAATGCCGGGTGCTTCAGAGGGAATGAACAGAACAGGGAATCATCAAGTTATCCATTCCCTGTCATCCATTTCCAGTTTCTGGTAAACAGAGCCTACGGACACTCAGACCGCCATGTGGCATCCCTGCCCATCTTGGCTAATAGCCATTGTTGACCTATCTTTCATGAAATTATCTAGTTCTTTTTTGAAACTTCTTACAGTCTTGGCCTTCCCAACATCCTCTGGTAAGGAGTTCCTTGGCTTGACTGTGCATTGTGTGAAGAAATACTTCCTTTTATTTCTTTTCCACCCGCTGCCTATTCATTTCATGTGGTGACTCCTAGTTCTTTTGTTCTGAGAAGGAGAAAATAACTCTTCCTTATTTACTTTTTCCATACAAATCATGATTTTACAGACCTCTATCATATCCCCTGTAGTTTTCTTTTCTAAGATGAAAAGTCCCAGTCTTATTAATCTCTCCTCCTATGCAAGTTGTTCCACACCCCTAATCATTTTTGTTGCCCTTTTCTCAACCTTCTCCAATTCCAAGATATCTTTTTGGAGATGGGGAGACCACATCTCCATGCAGTATTCCTACGCTTTCTTTCGTATGGTTCAGCCAGTTACTGACCCATGAGAGGACCCTTCTCTTATCCCATGATAGCTTACTTTGCTTAAGAGCCTTTGCTGAGGGACCTTCTCAAAGGCTTTCTGAAAATCCCAGTATGTCAGTGCCCTGCAAGGCCTTCAATGTCTTTTAAACTTTCCCGTGGGGACATCGGAGACATGGGCCAGTTAACTTGTGTTCAGGCCTAACAAGAACTCAGATGCAACCTGCTGTGAAAAACTCGTTTTAACAAGGATGCGCCTGTCCCAGCACAGGCCACAGGTCAAAATGTGTAACTTCAATAACATTTGTATTGGAAGAGCCCAAAAGTTCCACTACAGGAATGTATTGACTCTGGCCCCTTACTTCCAATGCACTGTGGCCTAGTGGATAGAGCACTAGATGGAACTCAGAAAAATTAAATGCTAGTCCTGACTCTGCTACTGTCTTTCCGGGTGACCTTGGGCAAGTCACTGCGCTTCTCTGTGCCTCAGTTTCCCATCTCGAAAAGGGGATTAATGCTCCAGACCTTCTTTGTAAAGTGCTTCGAGGTCTACTGATTGAACATGTTAGATAAGAGGTAGGGTTCTTGCTTATCTTATGATATAGGGTGCATTTCTTAAATGCTGGAGTCAAGTAATTTATTTGAGAATCTCTGCTCTTTATTTCATATTATTTGTTAGCCAGTTTGAAGCCCTCGTAGTTGCAAAGAGAAGCTGGAGAACGTGAATTGAGTGCAACTTAGCGGCTCAGACACCAGAAGGTAAATGAAAAGTTCCCCAGATTAATATTTTTTGAAGATCTCACAATTTTGAATCCAATCTGGCATAGCTGAGTGGTTTGAGCTTTGGCATGTAAAACCCAGGGTTGTGAGTTCAACCTTGAGAGGGCTGCTTTACAGTTTTGGGGAGAAATTGGTCCGGCTGGTGGAAGCAGAGAGCTGGACATGATGACCTTTAAGGTCCCTTCCAGTTCTAGGAGACTGGTATATCTCCTATTATTATTAATCTCATTATTTTTGTGGGGGCCAGCTCATGTTGTTGGAATGCTTGGGCTGGTAATACTGTGAAAGTTTTTCTGCACTGGTAGCACTAGATAATCAGGTCAGGGCTGCTTCTCACTTCAGGCTGGGAGATTCTGCATCAGTCACAAGGGTTTTAGGAGTTCCCACAAGTAGGGAAAAAATGTCCCTTGCCTAAGGGCTTGAGAGTCAGAGCTCAGAAAAGACCCAGGGTTTTCCTGGGAAACCTGATGCCCTCTCTCCTGCTTTATTCTGAACTCAGCTGCTCAGCCCAGTTGGGCGGTTGCCCCATCCCATCTCCTGATCTAAGTACAGCATTGACACCTCACAGACTAGAGGGAGATTGCAGGAGGGCAGCCCCATTGTGACCTAGACATGACATCAGCGCCTGCCTGATGCCAGAGCAGCAACTTGCCCTCAGGTGTAGCCTGGGGACTTGTGGCTGGCTTGAGAGTGTCTGTGTTGAGAGTGTATCAGTGCTTGAGCCCAGGGAAATGAGTACACTCCTCCTGTATCTCAACTCTGCCTCCTGCCTAGCGATCCTAAAATTCATTCTGCCTTTTCTGGTCTATTTTGCTGTGATAAGGCTCGCCAGATCTGAGGTAAGTGAGACTCCTAGAGAGATGGAAAGGCTGGATTGATGCCAGCTGAATGCAGAAAACAAATATAAGTATTTTTAAATCAGCAGGCTCGGATCATCTTCACCCAAGAGTCCTCAAAGAGCTGGCTCAGGAGGTTATTGGCCCACTGACATTAATTTTGTAACCAATTTAGGATTCCTGAGGGAATTCCAGAAGACTGGAAGTGTGCTAATCTTTTGTCAATATTCAAAAAGTTACTGGAGGTTGACCCGGCTTCTTATAGGCCAGTTAGCCTGAAATAATGGACAAACTGATATGGGAATCAATCAATAAAGAATTAAAGGAGAGGAATATATTTAAAGCAGGTTAACAATGTTTTATAGAAAATGGTCCATGTCAAACATAGATGTGACAAACTTAGACATTTGTAAGGTGTTGTTTTTCATAGATTCCAAGGCAAGATGAGCCTATTGTGATCTTCTAGTCTGACCCTTCTGTCTAACACAGGCCAAAGAACTTCCAATAATGCCTAGTGCATACCTTTTATTAAAATGTCCAATCTTGATTTTAAAAATTGCCATGATGGAGAATCAATCCACCATGACCTTGGTAAATTGTTCCAATGGTTAGTTCCTCTCACTGTTAAAAATGAAAGCCTTATTTCCTGCCTGAATTTGTCTAGTTTCAACTTCCAGCCATTAGACCATGTTAGACCTTTCTCTGCTAAATTGAAGAGCCCATTTGTAATTATTTCTTCCCCATGTAGGGATTTATAGACTTTTCCTCAAAACACCCTTAATCTCTTTTAGCGACATTGACTAAGCTCCTTAAGTCTATCACTACAAGGCATGTTTTCTAATCCTTTCATCAATCTTACGGCTCTTCTCTGAACCCTCTGCAATTTATCAACATCTTTCCTGAATGTTAGACACCAGAACTGGACACAGGATTCCAGCAATGGTTGCACCAGTGCCAAATACAGAGGTAAAATAACCACTCTCTTCTCCAACTTGAGATTCCCCTGTTTCTGCATCCAAGTACCGCAGGACATTTGGATTAAAAATTAGCACTATGCAATATCAGTGGAGCACAGATTAAATGGATTGAGAACAGGCTAATGGTGAACTGACAGATCTCAAAAAGTAATTGTCAAAGGGCTCATCGAATGTGGGTGTTTCTAATGGGGCTCTGCAGGGATCAGGACTAGGTCTGATGCTAGTCAATATCTTTTCAATGACTTGGAAGTAAATACAAAATTGCTGCTGATCAAAATGTGCTGATGACATGAAGACTGGCAGAATGGTAAATAACAATGAGGACAGGGCAGTCATACAGAGAGTTCTGGAGAGTTTGTTTGACAAATGGGGCCCATTCAAACAAAATGCATTTTCACACAGCCCAGCACAGAACTATACATTTGGGAAAAAGGAGGGCATATTCAGCTTTGGATTTAACGATCTTTAGTTTTGTATCATCTGCAAATCTGGCCACTACTCTGTTTCCTCCCTTTTCTAGATCATTTATGAATATCTTGAACAACTGTGGTCCCAGGACAAATCTCTGCGGGATCTTGCTATTTATCTCTCTTCATAAATTCACCATTTATTCCTACTTTTTGTTTCCTATCTTTAAAACACTTACTGGTCCATGAGAGGACCTTCCATCTTCTCCATGACAACTTACTTTGCTTAAGAACCTCTTATGAGGGATCTTGTTAAAGGTTTTCTGAAAGTTCAGATGCACTATATCCACTGGATCGCCCTTGTCCACATGCTTCTTCACCCGTGTAACATTACTCCCCATATTCTTCATAGAAATATTGTTCTATGAATGTGGCATAACTAAGATATGTTTAATGCAAGATGGGTCATGTGACATATCATTGGAAAGTTTATGATTTACTGAATGGGGTTATCCTATTTGTATGGATGTATCATTTCTGTATCTGAAGGTAGAAATATGAGCTCTGTATCAATTACAGAAATACTTGCACCAGGGGAATGCCCCCAAACAGTAGGCAATCAGCCTGGACGGACTATTAGGAAGGACAATAGGACTTTGAAGATACTAATCTTCCTCCTTCCTGGGAAGTTTCCTAGGATGCTGCTTTGACACTGCAGGGTCATGTGATCATGTCACCTCACAGAATCATAGAATCCATAGAATCTCAGGGTTAGAAGAGACCTCAGGAGGTCATCTAGTCCAAGCCCCTGCTCAAAGGAGGACCAATTCCCAACTAAATCATCCCAGCCAGGGCTTTGTCAGGTCTGTCCTTAAAAACCTCTAAGGAAGGAGGTTCCACCACCACCCTAGGTAACCCATTCCAGAGCTTCACCACCCTCCTACTGAAAATGTTTTTCCTAATAACCAACCTAAACTTCCCCCACTGCAGCTTGAGACCATTGCTCCTTGTTCTGTCATCTGCTACCACTGAGAACAGTCTAGATCCATCCTCTTTGGAAACCCTTTTCAGGTAGTTGAAAGAGGCTATCAAATCCCCCCTCATTTGTCTCTTCTGCAGACTAAACAATCCCACTTCCCTCAGATGGACAGCATTTTGGACTGGTGGTATTTTTCCAAAAGGAAGGAGTGGGGGGGGGGTCAAACTAGGAGACAAAGGATTCCTGTCATAGCCAAATCCTATTTAAGGATTCAAAGGGAGTTAATCTAGGTTCTTCTCCACCACCTCCCTGCCCAAAAAAGGAAGACTGCTGAAAACACCTGGAGAAATAAATGAACTAATCTGTTGGGGAGGAGGGTAAGGGCTGAGCCGAGGCGAGAAAGATCTAGCCTGTGAAAGGAATACCTGGAGAGTTAAGCTGCAAGCAGTGAAGTTTACCTTCAAGAAACTTTACAGCTCCCAGGCAAGTTGGCTGAACTCATTCCAAACTGTTGTTGTTGTTTTTTGGTATAAAAGAGCTTCCGTTTAAGGATGATATTGGGATTATATCAGCACTTGTTTGGGAGGATTTGCATAACCCATTCATGGTTTCACCACTCAGGAGTAGCATGGCCATCCTAAATGCATGCAGATAAAACCCCAATAGCATGCATGCCCTAAATATGTATCTAGGAAACACTGTTGTCCAGAGCTCAGATTTCTCCCCCAACGTCTGAATTCCATGCATGGTATCTGAGGTTAATTGCACACCCTGCAATCCTTAAACCTGCAGAGTTTTATCATCTCTGCAGGAGAGAGAACTTTGCAGGCTCTCTCCTTCAATGCTTATAAGCTCTGCAGGCTCCTGGTACCAGCAATCCCTGTTTCTCCAACCCCCGGATTCTTCCAGTGACCTCTGTTATGTGTTGTGCTGTGTGCCCTATATTGTCTGCATCATAGGAAAGCACAATGCCTACCCATAAAGCCTTATAGTGCAATACTCTCCCACAAGGAAAAGCTGCCCTCTGGCCCCACATGGAAGTCACCTCTGGCTCATTGTTCTCCCAGATTTATAGAGGAGTTCTCTTCTAACCCTGCTGCTTTCTCTGTGTGTGGCAGGCTTCTCCGAAGAAGAGGAGGCACGGAGGGAAAAAGAAGAAATCGAAAGGTAAGCAGCCCCTGACCCCACAGCTGCGGTGGCAGACTCAGGCTCCATGCAAAGCAGAGAAATAGAGTCTATTCCCCCACCTGCCTCCCCTCTTCCTGCGAAGGTACAGTCGTGCCCAGAGTCTTGCAGAGGCACTGGCTGGGGCTCCGTTCACAGGCTGCCTGTGAAATCTGGGGCTCTAGAGTGCTAGGAAGCAGAGGGTGCCCAAGCAGCTTAATGTCTCCTTTATGTCTCACTTCTGGCAGCTTTTGGGTGCTGTGAGGAAGAGTTGGAGGAGGCTTGTGCATCCCTAGAGACATGGTAAGCAATTCCCCTCTCCATAAATCTGCAGTGGGTCAGTCCTATCCTATAGCATCATGAAATTCATCCCCACCCAGTGGCAGTAGCCCGAGTAATCCCTCCCCTGCCCCGACCTATGTACCAGGCAAGCAACTCTTCTCCTTTAGACTCATGCAATTCATTCCCACCCAGCAGAAGTTGCCATCTCTAATCCACCCCCACGCCTTGTACAGTGGGTCATTCCCTTCCTCGAGCATCATACGGTTCGTTTAACCTGGAGCAGTGTGTGTGGGGGGTTAGATTGTTTCTACTGGACTGGACCATCCTCCCCTCCCAAAAGGGGGAGAAAATGTTTTCTGGGAGCAACCCCGTGCACCCCAAAGGAGGTGAGGTGGAGAGGTCAGGAGAAAGGCTGGCCTTTCTGTTACCATGAGTAGGGTGAAAGGGATCCACCAGCATTTGGGTAATGGCCCCTCCTCCATTCTCCCAGGATAGGTTCCCAGTAGCATTTGAACGTTGGACCTTCAGCTCTGCAGTATAAAGCACCCCTTAGAGCTAAAGAGGTAGCTGTATAAGTTGCCAGCTATAGTAGGCTGTTATCCTATATGTTGATTCGCTTCTGTGGGTGGGACATGTGACACACAGTGCCAGCAGGATACACTCTCACTTGCTCAGCACTAGACAGGGCTCACCTAACAATCCAGTTAACCCCAAAGCAGAACATCCAAGGCCCGGGTATTGCAGGGGAGGAGTCTGCCTCAGAGGAGAATGGGACAGGGTGCCTTTCGGTGCCACACCTCTGGGTAAAAGAGGGCCTGAGGGTAGGGCCTGCACTAAGCTATCTGCTCTCTCTGTTCCACAGCTGCCCTGTGCCCCTGGAGAAGCTCCCCTTGGCTCACAGCCTCAGGCTCTTTGAGAGGCAGCTACAGTACGTGGCCAGACACCTGGATGAAGTTCTGATACCGTAAGGCAACTGACCGGGGGGCACCAGACTGGGGGCTGCATGGCAGGGGATAGTGAAGGTAGAAAGGAGGGAGTAGAGACAACCAGACACTCCAGGATCCTAAAATAACGGGGAAAAAGGCACTAAGAGGCTTTAGCTTCTAAAGTGAGAGACCAGTGAAAGTGAGGTGAGGGATTATCAGAAATTAAATGCAGAGATTACAAGTTGGTGTTGTGAGTAGGATCAAATCTTTCTGTACGGCAATATCTGCCAGCAGGTGACTATCTAGCACCTGCCCGTGCTGTGTTTGAGAGAAAAAGCAATCAAATTACACTCCGTGAGGAGGTATACATCCCACATAGCACTGGAAGGGGCTCAGGTTGCCAGGCAGGCCCATTAACTTCACAGGGTGCACTGGAGGAAGAGCCAGGGAGCAGGGAATTGATTTCAAGCAGGCTCAGCTGGGCAGGAATAGGCAGAGCCTATAAAGCCAGGAAGCTGGCAACAGACAGAGGCTGTCTTTAGGAAAGGCAGCCCCTCCCCAGGAAGAGGTGGGAGTGTTTGGAGCTGGCGCACCCAGAACAAGGAGGGGAACCAGGAGTAGTAGGAAGCAGTCCAGGCTTGGAGAGGAGAGCTCAGAACTGCTGGGTTGAGGGTTCCTGGCCTGGAGCCCGGTGTGAAGTGTGGGCCCCGGTTTCCTTACCAGCCACCAAGGGTGTGGCATAAACCAGCGGGGCAATGAACAGGAAAACTATCTGGGTCATTGTGGAAGTGACAGTGACCACATGTGACAATTGGAAGGGGCATTGACCTCGAGAGCTAATCCCCAGAGTAGGCAGCAGACAAGTAGTGAGGGGACACCACATGATACACCCCAAACACTAGTCATCAGCTGGGTTCAAACCCAGGTAGCTCATAGCCATTGAGGAAGTTATCTAGTTCCTTTTATAGTTTGTAGTCTTGGCCTTCACAACATCCTCTGGCAAGGGTTACACACACATGCTCACATCTTCCTCCCCTAAACCAATTGTTCTTAGCTAATCTTTCTATTAAAATAGCAGTAGATCCCTGATCATGCTCAAGGCCCCATTGTGCTAGGTGCTGCACATGTGTGTGTGATGAAGGGGTTATCGTTCAAGATAAAATGAGTGCCAGCTCCCCCTCTCAGTCCTTCGTTACCCAGTTGATGTCCTTGTGTCAGGCTGTGGTGTGCAATGCATGCCTAGGCACTGCCCCATTGCACCACTGTTGGAAGGCTGTGTCCCAGCCCTGCCTTTGCTCAGCAGGGCCATGTTCCATCTGTCCCTGTCTCCTCTCTCCCACAGGCCGGGTGTGTCGACATCTGCCATGAGCCAGTTCTCCTATTCCCCTATGGAATCCACCACCTCTTCCCTCTGGAGTCCCAGCTCCTTTTCCCTGAGAGAAGCCTCCATGACTTGGTCAGAGTCCCTCTGCCACACAAGGGAGATCATGACTGTCGCAAGCTGGGAAGGATCCACTCATCCCATCCAAGCCCAGACTCTTCCCAGTCCTCCTGCCCACAGCAGACGAGACTGGCGAGAGCAGAACATAGGTCTGGACCAGATGTCAGAGCATGGTTCAGACTTCAACATCCGACAGAAGCATCTGCAGAGCCCACTGGGGGCTCCACAAACCCCCATCCCGAGGGAGCCATTCCTGGGTGAGCAGGACACCAAGCAGCAATGGGCATTCAGCACAGATCGGCCCAATAGTGGATTTCCAGAAAAGGTCTCAAAGCCCCTGAGATCTGACACCAGCCCTCAGCATGCACAGGAGATCCAGGAGCCATGTGTCTGCCCCTCGGGACCCCTGCCTCAAAAGGTCCACAGGATCATGGCATCCCCTATTGCCATCCTGGCCAAGCTTGTGCCTACAGCGAGGCTCAAGCTGCAGGATCACGTGGCTCAGAAATGCTCAGAGATCCAAATGAAGGCGTTTCCTAAGATCGTGAGAGAGTCACACAGAGATGCTCCCCTCCTGAGAGAGACTGCCCTGCCTGGGTCACTCCGCCCACACAGGGAGCCAGGCAAGCACAGGACAGTGGCATTCCCAACAATGGGACAACAGCCTGCCCACCCCATCGAACTCCATATAAGGCGTGAGCATCTTGACATGCAGAGAGGGGTGCTCACCCTGGACCCAGAGCCCCCGGCAAAGCTGCCTCAAGCCGTCCAAACCAGGGGAGCCAGTGTGGAGTTCAGTGAGATGGAGACTGATTTCCTACAGACGGGGAGGCAAAGCACAAGCTCCTCTTCTTCCACACGTCCTCCAACACCAGTGGAAGATACCACCGTGGAGATGGGCAGGAATGATGGCGTGTCAGGAAACCAGATTAACCCAGATCGCTGCACTCTGCCAGGAATGGCGGATCTGGCATTGCCACCTCCAGGAACCACAATAGCAGAGAACACCCTCGAAGCCACACTCCAGATTTGTAGGAGTGAATTGAGAAAGCCCCTTACCAGTGTGAGCGGCACCAAAGGGACTGAAGAGAAGCTGGAGCTGCACATGGAGAGGAAGGTATCTTGGGAGAAGGCTCCTGCCTGGGGCCAGGGGCACAGGCAGGTGAAAGCAGGGCAGATCTTCCCAGGACCCAATGCCACCAGGTTGCCCTAGAGGCACCAGGCTCTGAACAGCTCACGAGATCCACCCTTGACTCTCTCCTTGCTGGGCAGGCTGCACACGACCTGCAGATCAAGCAGCTGACAGAAATGTTGAGCAGCTCCTGCCTCATGGTGGGCCAGGTCTCAGTTTGCCAGCAGTGCCGCAAGGCATATCCAGGAAAGATGAAGGGTAAGAAAACTCAGAAGGAGACATCTACAGAGCTGCATAGTTTTCAAGACATCGTGGATTCACAGGGGTTCGATGGAACTGTGAATTCAAAGCTCCCCAGGGACCAGCCGCCAATCAAAATATGCAAGAAGTGCAGTAAGCTTCGATGGAAGAGACCAGCTGGCTCTGCAGGTGCTGACTTGCCCACAAGATCCCATGGAATTCCAAAGCGATGGACTCCAGGAGACTCCTCAGCATCATCCAACCGCAACAAGATGCCAGAGATGTGGCTCCTTCCAGCAGGCAAAAGCAAGAAGCAGGATGGAATGGGGAAAATGGCTCCCACCAAGCAACCAAAGATGGTGTCCATTGCGACGAGTACAACAGGGCTTTGGCAAGCTGGGGAGAAAGCAACTGGGAATCCTGACGGTTCTCCCCTAAAGTCACCAAAGGCCTCCAGAGCTAGGACACCATCCCCTCCAAGGAGCAAAGTTACAGTGCTCAAACAGATGTTAATGTGCCTCAAACAAACCTTCAGCAAGCTTCAAAAGAAAGTGAAGTCCCGAATGTCCAAGGACTCTCATTCCAGAACACCTGACACTAAATTTACAAAGCCACTCTTTTGGAAGGCAAGGGCCTCCAAGGGTGTCCGGTTACCAAACTACTGAATCCCACCCTTCCAGCATGCCCACTAACAAAAGGGGCCCACAAATTCCAACATCTCCCTGTCATCCAGCGGGTCTGCTAAGCATGGGCTAAAGTGGCTGAGAAGAATGGCTTGTTGTCCTGGGACAGAGAGACTGATGTATAAGAGACCCTCCTTGGGGTATGACATCTAAATTCAGATTCCAAGATGAAGGGGGACCTGGGTGCTTGAATGAGATTGAGGGTGTTTCTAGCTCACTGGATTTGTTACTTTACCTCATATGGTTCAAGAATCAATCCTTCTTTCAAGAAGAGCTGACACTAAATTGACAAAGCCACCCATTTAAAAGGCAAGGGACCCTCAGTCTGTCCGGTAGTACTATTAGGGGCCTACCATCAATCAAACCCAAACCAGCCCTTTGACCTCTAAAACCCTGCCCCACCACCCTTAAACCCCACCCACATATTACCAGAAGCCCCACCCACAGGGATATTACTTCCGGAGTCAAGGCGGACACATGACCGAAAGCAAAGTGTGTCATGTGACCCCTCTAAGAACTCCTCCCACTGTCCTCTACCAATCAGGAATGGTTTCACCCCCATAGGCCTACGCCGAGAGGTCATTTGACCAATCAGGGGTGTTCCAGGGTGGGGTGACTCATCCAGATGTGGCTCGTGTGACCCCTCTAAGATCTCCTCCCACTGCACTCTACCAATCGCGATGGGTTTCAGCCGCATAGAACCACCCCGAGAGCAGATTTGACCAATCAGTGGTGTTGCGGGGCAGGGTCACCCACCCAGATGAGGGTCATGTGACCCCTCTGAGAACTCCTCCCAGCACTCTCTGCCAATAAGAGTGCAGCACTATCACCCCATAAGTCCCAGCAATTGGGACAGAAGGGGGCATCTTTTACCAAGGACGCGTGCCTTAGAAATCGTGGAAACATGGACTCCTTTTTCACCACCTCTGTGAGCACTTTGGACTTTGTTTTAGCCCCGAAGGCCTTTGAACTTCTGTGAAGAAAGCGCTACATTAGCGACAGTTCCCACAAGGGCTCTTTGACTCAACCGTTGATGGATACGCCAGAACCTGAAACCCAAACTCTCGTGAGGCACCCTGATGAGTGTGATGGCCTCTCATTTTCCACCCCCCTAAAGGTGGAAGGCAAACACAGCTTGGGGGAGTCATTGGAGGACAAGGTGAATGGAAAAGATATGCTCAGGTAAATGAATGATTAAAAAGTGACCGTTGATGATGGGGTGTAATGGGCTTCGGAACCGGGGGATGGGGGTTGGGTTGTGTCTATTTAAAAACAAGCAGGGAGAACTTACACTGTTTCTTTTCTGTAAATCTCTCAACAGCTTGACGATGCCTTTCTAGAGGACCTGGATGCCCTGGATAGTGTTACATCAAGCAGCAAAGATGAACTGGGTTCTCCTTGTTTTTGCTCAAAGCCGATACAAATTGTTGAAGAGGACTCCGAGGATGATGGCTATGAGGAGTTTAGGAGGCTTGGCATGGAACTAACTGAGCCAGTGCCACATCATGAGCGTAAAAAAAGTCATGCAGACTATTGTACGTGTTGCTGTTTATGCTGTCCTGAATAACTGCCTTAGGGAAAAGCTTTCTGAAGATTGTGAGGGCTGTGTCATAGATGTGCCAGCCCAACGGCGCCATGACTTCAGTAGATATAAACTGCAAGCTCCGGGGCCTGTGTCCTAAGCTGTATTTGGAAAGCTGATTAAACACTGTTCTTGCCATAGGGTATTCTATGCAATGTCTGTGCCTAACCCAAGAACATTTAGCGTAAGAGGTGACCTTGATAAATGCTGTGCAATTTAGTGCAGACCCTGACCGTGACCATGTTTTATAGAAAATGACCAAACCGGAAGATGCATGTGTCACCTTATTGACTTGAACTGGGACCGCATAGAACATGTCTACAACCAAGGTCCTGTAGTGGCACCAAATCTTATGTGAAGGGGGTCCTAGAAGGGGTCTAAAACCAGATTATGGGTTGTTTGTTATGATTATGCTATCTGTATGCATGTGTCATTTTGTAATTGAAGTTATGAATATTGGCTCTATCCTGTCTGTATTTCAAACTTATGCTATGCTTCTGGGTGACATCCCAGGCAAGTTGGTGTCAGCTGTGCCTAGCCTGCATGATGGCCCATTTAGGACCATCAGCTACACCCATTGAGAGAAGGCAGATACACCTTGTGAGTCAGCAAAGTATGCAGGGACTTGTCCATATGACTCCAAACTCCATTTTGCTTGTAATTTTCTACAGTAAGGACAAAAAGGTGTTCTTACACCTGGATACAACTATAAAAGGCTGATGCCTCATCTCCATCTTGTGTTCAATCCTGCTTCTCACCTCTGGAGGGACTTTGCTACAAACTGAAGCTCTGAACAAAGAACTGATGACCCATCCCAGCTGGGGATGTACTCCAGAGACTTAATTTAAACCTGCACTTTATTCTATCATTGCTACAAGCCTGAACCAAGAACTTTGCCATGACTGTATGTAATTGATTCCATTGAACCAATTCTAGCTCTCATCTGTATCTTTTTCTTTTTATGAATAAACCTTTAGATTTAATAAATTCATAGATTCATAGATTCTAGGACTGGCAGGGACCTCAAGAGGTCATCGTGTCCAGTCCTCTGCCCTCATGGCAGGACCAAATACTGTCTAGACCAGCCCTGATAGCCATTTATCTAACCTACTCTTAAATATCTCTGGAGATGGAGATTTCACAACCTCCCTAGGCAATTTATTCCAGTGTTTAACCACCTTGACAGTTAGGAACTTTTTCCTAATGTCCAGTCTAAACCTCCCTTGCTGCAGTTTAAGCCCATTGCTTCTTGTTTATTCTTAGAGGCTTACTAAGGTGGATAATTTTTCTCCCTCCTCCTTATGACACCCTTTTAGATACCTGAAAACTGCTATCATGTCCTCTTTCAGTCTTCTTTTTTCCAGACTAAACAAACCCAATTCTTTCAGCCTTTCTTCATAGGTCATGTTCTCAAGACCTTTAATCATTCTTGTTGCTCTTCTCTGGACCCTTTCCAATTTCTCCACTCTTTCATTACCTCTTTTCCCTCAATTACAAGATTTCATCCTGTGAGTTTATCG
This sequence comes from Gopherus flavomarginatus, assembly GCF_025201925.1. Lineage (NCBI taxonomy): Eukaryota > Metazoa > Chordata > Testudines > Testudinidae > Gopherus > Gopherus flavomarginatus. The sequence continues at coordinate 367,899,067 of NC_066617.1, read as the reverse complement.
ACGATGAAACTGCGTGTGTGTCTTGGAAGCATGCAAAAGACCGGTACTCTGTCTCTGGCAATACCAACGTCTTCATAGCCTGTTTCACCACCACTTATGCCCGCTTAGAACTATACAACCTCCTAGAGAGGTTGGAAGTGTGGTGCCTGTACCACGACACTGTCTGGGTCATATCTGTGAAAAGGGAGAGTGAGTGGAATCCCCCTCTGGTGGATTATTTAGGGGCAACAACCGGTGTTATTTTAAACCATCTCCGTAAACCATTTTCCTTACTTTCAAAGAATTTGAAGGGTTAACATCAGCGGGTCTGGTACATATAGTTCTGCGAAACTCTGGTTGTAACTCTTTAAAGTCAGGTAACACATCAGTGTAGCAAAAGGTGTTATGGGCTGTAAAATATCTCCACATCCTAGGTTTTAAAGTTCTCTTAAATCGCTCTACAACCCCTGCTTTGACTTTATAATTAGTAAGAAGATGGTGAACTCCATGCCACTTTAATAATCTGCTTAAAGGTTTGTTTAAAAATTCTTTCCCCCTATCGGTTTGTAATTTTTGAGGCCGCAACCTTTGCTGAAAATAGCTTGAAAGGTCTTGGATACCTCAACACCTGTCTTGTCTTTTAGGCCTAAGGCCTAGGCATATTTGGATAGAATGTCTATCACTGTTAAGATGTACTTAAAACCGCTGCTGCATTTGGAGAACCGGTGCATATCCACCAAATTTGCCTTCCATTGCACATCCGCATCTGACACAATGGTCTTGTTTCTTTTAAAATGTATTCAAGATGGTTTGAGTAAAGGGAAAGAAGAACAGGAGTACTTGTGGCACTTTAGAGACTATCAAATTTATTTGAGCGTAAGCTTTTGTTGGCTACAGCCCACTTCATCGGATACATGCAGTGGAAAATACAGTAGGAAGATAGATAGATAGATAGATAGATAGATAGATAGACAGACAGATACAGAGAACATGAACCAATGGGTGTTACCATACACACTATAAGGAGAGTGATGAGTTAATGTGAGCTATTATCAGCAGGAGAGAAAAAGAACTGTTTGTAATGGTAATGAAAATGGCCCATTTCCAGCAATTGACAAAAAGATGTGAAGAACTGTAGTGGGGCTCATCCACTCCCAGTCTTTATTGAAACCTAATTTAATGGTGTCCAATTTGCAAATTAATTTCAATTCAGCAGTCTCTTGTTGGAGTCTGTTTCTGAAGTTTTTTTGTTGTAATATTGTGACTTCTAGGTCTGTAGTCAAGTGGCCAGGGAGATTGAATTGTTCTCCCACTGGTTTTTTAATGTTATAATTCTTGACGTCTGATTTGTGTCCATTTATTCTTTTACATAGAGATTGTCCAGTTTGGCCAAAGTACATGGCAGAGAGGCATTGCTGGCACATGATGACATATATCATATTGGTAGATGTGCAAGTGAATAAGCCTCTGATAGTGTGGCTGATGTGATTAGGTCCTATGATGGTATCCCCTCAATAGATATGTGAACAGAGTTAGTAAGAGGCTTTGTTGCAAAGATAGGTTCCTGGGTTAGTGTTTTTGTTGTGTGGTTGCTGTAGGTTTGCGGGCTGTCTGTAAGAGTGGACTGGCCTCTCTCCCAAGGTCTGTGAGAGTGAGGGATTGTCCTTCAGGATAGGTTGTAGATCCTTGATGATGTGCTGGCGAGGTTTTAGTTGGGGACTGTGGCGGATTAACAAATTTGCCACCTCTAGGGCCTCAAAAAATTGCCACGCACCCCCCACGTGCCAGCTCACTTCCGCCTCCTCTGAGTGCACCACTACTCGCTTCTTTCTCCCTCCCAGCATTTTCCCGTGGCAAGCCAGGGAGTGAGATGGAAGGAGGGAAGTGCAGTGCGCCTGGCAGAGGAGGCAGGCCAGGGATTTGGAGAAGGGGCAGAGATGGGGAGGGGGCATGAGCAAATTTGCCACTCTAAGCCTAGGCCTTGTTGGCCTAGGCGATAATACGCCACTGGTTGGGAGCTGGTTGGTGATGGCTAATGGCGTTCTGTTACTTTCTTTTTTCAGCCTGTCCTGTAGTAGGTGACTTCTGGGTACTTTTCGGGTGCTGTCAATCTGTTTCTTCACTTCTGCAGGTGGATATTGTAGTTGTAAGAATGCTTGATAGAGATCTTGTAGTTGTTTGTTTCTATCTGAGGGGTTGGAGCAAATGCGATTGTATCATAGAGCTTGGCTGTAGACAATGGGTTGAGTGGTGTGGTCTGGATGAAAGCTGGAGGCATGTAGGTAAGTATAGTGGTCAGTAGGTTTCCGGTATAGGGTGGTGTTTAGGTGGCCATCGTTTATTAGTGCTGTAGAGTCTAGGAAGTGTATCTCTTGTGTGGAATGGTCCAGGCTGAAGTAGATGGTGGGGTGGAAATGTGTAAAGTGTAAGTGTCCCTCTCTGAAAGCTAAACTGTTACCTGTCTTCTATTTAAAGTTTTACTATGCTTTCTGGCCACTTGAGAAAGAAGGTTCCCCCCGCCGAAGCTCCCAACTTCCCCAGGGATGTAATATATTTTCTTTAACAGAGCTGCCTGTGTAGAAATGACTTACTGGTACCATCTTTTACTAACACAAATATGAAGGGGGACACATTCATATTGACACATTTAAATAAATAAATTTTATTCATTGCCTGGTTTAACATGACCTTTTACAGCCGTCTGTCAAAATGGATATCATGACCCCTACCATTAGGGAGTCTGAACTGGTTCATTCTTCCATTTTGTCCTTTTACGGATTTTCCTCTTGAGATCTGTGTCTCAGACATGAGCAAAAACAGCTGATGCATGATATATTTACTCCCACGTAGTGGTGAGCTGAAGCCAGTTCCCACCAGTTCACAGGAACCAGTTGTTAAATTTAGAAACCCTTATAGAACCAGTTGTTACAGGACAACCGGTTCTAAAACAGCTTTTAAATGTAACTAAAGTTCGGGCAGCTATCCACCTGGACCCGGCCCCAGCTCACTGCCCTCTCCTCCCCTGAACACTCTGCCCTTCTTCTCCTCCCCCTCCCCTGCTTCCGGCGAATCAGATGTTTGCGAGAAGCCTGAAACAAGCAGCAGGCAGGTAAGCTGGGTGGCAGGCATTAGGAGGGCTCCAGAGAGGCATGGCATGGTCCAGTCCAGCTCAAGCTGAGCGTATCCCTCAGGCCTGGCCCCTGGCCTGCCCCTGGCTGAGCGCCCATGCTCAATCCTAGCCAAGCACCCCCAGCTCTGGCCTCAGTGGCATCGGCTTGGCTCGGGTCCCACAGCACCGGTGCTGGTTCCGGCCGAATGGCTCTGAGCCGGCCCGGCTCAGGCTCCACAGCGTTGGCGCCGGTTACTGCCAAACAGCTCTGGCTCGGCTTGGACCCCAGGCCAGTGGTGCCAGTCACAGCCGAGCGGCTCCGTCCCAGCCCGGGCCCCAACTCCCGGGCCCAGCTCGGGCCCCACGGTGCTGATTCTAGTCCCGGCCGAGCAGCTCCAGCCCGGTCCAGCTAGCCCGAGCCCCGCGGCACTGGTCCCGGTACCGGCTGAGCAGCTCCTGCCCTGACCTCACAGCACCGGCACTGGTTCAGGTCCCGGACGAGCGGCTCTGTCCGGCTCGGCTTGGGCCCCTGCAGCGCCCTTTCCGGTCACGGCCGGCTGAAGCCAAATGGCTCCAAGAAGTGCCGTAAGGGGGCAGGGATCAGGGACGGGGTGTTGGAACAGGGCAGGGGAATTCGGTGGGTTGTCGGGGAGTGGATAGGGATCGGGGAGGTCAAAGAGCAGGGAACGAGAATTGAAAGGGGGCAACGGCTCGGGGGGGCAGTCAGGACGTAGCAAGGGTTGGATAGGGTAGTGGGGGGCAGGAACAGAGAGAAGGTGTGGTTGGATGGGGAAAGGGTTCCAGGTGGTGATCAGGAATGAGAAGAAGAGTTGGATGGGGTGTCAGGGGACAGTCAGGGGAGAGGGAAGAGGGGTGGATGGGACAGGGGTCCCGGGAGATATCAAGAACATGGAGTGTTGGATAAGATATGACCCTTGGGAGGGCACGATCCCCTCGTGGGGTGAGGAGGAGGGAACCTGTTGTTAATATTTTGACAGCTCATCATTGCTCCCACAAGGCTACCGATGGCAGTTCTCAAAGACTTCTAGAAAAGTATCTTCTAGCTGTTGAGAGATTTTCAGAAAAGAAACAGCGTAAGCACACCACTGCTTGTTTTTAGATTTACACAACCTCCCGGTTCCTAATTTCATTGCACCCCATCATCAATCGTCACTTCTTAATCATTCATTTACCTGAGCGACATCTTTTTTCTTCACCTTGTCCTCTGGTGACTTCCCTGAGCTGCGTTCATCTTCCACTTCTGGGGGGTGAACAACAAGATGCCTTCATGCTCATCAGGTGCCTCATGAGGATTTGGGTTTCGGGTTCTGGCATATCCACCAACGGCTGAGTCAAAGGGCCCTCGCGGGAACTGTCGCTCATGTAGCGCTTTCTCCATACAAGTCCAAAGGCCCTTGGGGCTCACACAAAGTCCGAAGTGCTCACCAGGGTGGTGAAGGAATCCATGTTTCCACGATTTCTAAAGCACGTGTTCTTGGTAAAAGATGGCCTCTTCTGTCCTGATTGCTGGGACTTATGGGGTGATAGTGCTGCGCTCTGATTGGCAGAGGGCACTGGGACAAGTTCTTAGAGGGGTGACACGACCCTCTTCTGGGCAGTTCACCCTGCCCTGGAACACCACTGAATGGTCAAATCTGCTCTCAAGGGCGGTGCTGTGTGGCAGAAACCCATCGTGATTCGCAGAGGGCAGTGGAGGAGTTCTTGGAGGGATCACACAAACCACTTCCGGATGGCTCACCATGCCCAGGAACACCCCTGATTGGACAAATCTCCTCTCAGGGTGGGCCTACGGGGGAGGAACCCCTCCTGATTGGTAGAGGACAGTGGGAGGAGTTCTTACAGGGGTCACAGGACACATTTTGCTTCCGGTTCTGTGTCCTTCTTGATCCCGGAAGTAATATTCCCCATGGGTGGGCCTTCCAGTGATAGGTGGTCGGGGCTTAAGGGGTCAAGGGGTAGGGTTTATGCGGCCAACGGAGGGGTTAGTGTTTGATTGATGGTAAGTCCTTTATACTATTTCCGGTTTCCATACTACTGAATCCCACCCTGCTGGCATGTCCATTAACAGAAGGGGTCAACTAATTCCACCATCTCCCTAGCAACCAGCGGGCCTTGTAAGCATGGGCCAAATTGGCTGAGAACAATGGCTTCTTGTCCTGGGACACAGAGACTGATGATAAGAGACTGTCCTTGGTGTATGATGTTTAATCCCAGATTCCAAGATATGACTCTTTAGGGGCAAACATCGCACCGTTCCCCTGGCTCTCCATGAACAGATTGACTTTGTAAATGCTACTGCCTGGCTTAGTCTCTTTTCCCCGGAGTGCTGTCCTCCCTTAACTGCAGGTGGGGTTGGCTCCTGCTAAGCTTCAGGTCTTAGACCCTGTATGAGCTTCTCTCTACAGAGTGGAGATCAGTAGCTCTTGTTTCCTCGTACATAAGGGTCCAAGGTGAAATAGGTGGTCATGACCTGTGTCACCAGCTCTAGAACCGGATGATGAACTGAGTCTTTACTTGACAAACACACTGATTATGCTCGCACGAAGATGGTTGCTTTTCATGCTGTACACAATTGGATTCATTAAAGGAGGAACCAGCAGGTAGATGGAGTCCAAGATCATTTGAAGCAAGGAAGAAGAGCTCTTCCAGAATCTGTGTATGACAGTCAGGCTGAACTCTGGCATGTAGAAGAGCAGGATGGCGCAGAGGTGGGAGACACAGGTGTTCAGGGCCCTAAGGCATTTTGTTGGTCACGTGATGCTCAGCACTGCTTTGAGGATCATCGCATAAGAAAGGAAAATGAGCAGTGAGTCCAACCTCACCGTTATGACTGTAAAAAACGAGCCATAGATGTTGTTGACTGTGATGTCCGAACAAACCAGCTTCATGACGTCCTGGTGCAGGCAGTAGGAAGGGAGAGGACATTGGCTCGAAAGAATTAGGACTGTTTCAGGAGAAAGAGGAGTGGAAATATTACTGCTACTGCTCTTCGCACAAACACCAGTCCAATCTTGGCTATTCTCGGAAGGGATAAGACGGAGGCATATCTTACCGAGTTACAGATTGCAATGAAACGGTCAAATGCCATCAACAAGAGCACAGAGGATTCAATGAATTGCAGAGAGTGGATGAAGAACATCTGGGGAAAACAAGCATCAAGGCTGATCTCTCTACAGTTTAAACAAGAATAGGCTCAGTATCGTCGGTATGGTGGCTATCAATAAGCCAAGGTCTGTGATGGCCAACATGGAAAGGAAAATGTACATGGGCTCATGGACGACTGGATCTGTTTTTATAATGAACAGAATGACTGAATTTCCTACTATGGAAATAGCATACATGAAGCAGAATAAGACAGAGACCCAGAGACGGATGTCTTCCTGCCCAAGTATCCCAGCAAGAAGGAACACTGCAGGTGTGAATTTGGTGTCGTTGACAGGTGACATACCGTACTGGGCAGGTCCGAGAAGTTTTGAACTTTCCTTCCTGAAAAGAAAGAGAAGAGGAAAGTAGATGATATTTAACGAGACATCTTTCTGCTCTGAGTGCAAATCTAGGATTCCCAGAAGCTCAAGGAAGATCAGAAAAAACATAAAATTGGATTTACACCCCCAATAGGATATGCCAACAGGAAGATAGGCACTGCCAGACTGGATCAGACCTGCAGTCCTTCTAGCTCAGTAACCAGTTACGCATGTATCAGGGGAAGATGGAGGAATCCCTGCAATAGGGAGCTAGGAGATTAACTGCTCCAAGGGAAGGATTCCCCCAGGCACCCACTGGTTAGACATATTTTGTGGTGTAAATCCAGTCCCTCTTTGAATCCGGATAATCCCTTCGCCCCATTTATATCTAGTGGATCAGAGTACCACAGCCTATTTGAGCACTGTATGAGTTTACAATAATGACATTCACATAGACACTCTTTCTAGCCCTCAACTTCAAAATGTGGCCCATTTATCATGACATGTGTGTACACATATGGCAAGTACATGGTGAAAATGGTCATTGTGTTTATCTGTCCTGCAATTAAGTTATTCATAAATGTGTTTCATTACCTCATTTTGTACCTTATTTTTTTATTTTCTCTGCTGATGTGAGTTCAAATTATGCCACTGCCTCTTTGCAGCACATAGGATAAATTTTCAGGGTCTGGTTCTGAATTCAATAACGGCATCAGTCCAGATTTACATGTGTAAATTCGATCAGAACTGGGATCTATTAACTTTCCCTTACCAAATGCTCCCAGTGATACACTCTGACCCCAAGAATCCCTCCAAGAGAAGCTGAAGTGCTTTGTCCAGCCTATGTTGACTGAATCCAGAGAATTTGATCATCCTATAGGTTCCCCTTCCTCCTCACAGGACCCGCATCTGCTCCCCATGCAAGGGATTGTAGTTATCTGGTAAGCTACAAGCTAACATGGACAGTTACTTCAGCTGCATGAGGGAGGGGTTGGCATGGCAAATGGGTGAATAGTGCAAACACTAGGTTTGCACTAATATCCAGCTGAGTGTGCTAGTTACTTCAGCCATGCTTTTTTAACAGGTAATGGAGGTAAATTATATAAAAAACTATCACACTGCTCTTTCCTGCACCTCAGCTCTCCTCTTTGCTGAAACACAGACCAGCGGTTCTGTTTTCTCATGACTTTTTGGAAAGTCTTGCACGGCTATTGTAGAGTTATTGTGTGCATGACCCTGAATGTAAGTATTACAAATGGCTTCTGCTCAGTTAGCAGGGATGAGTACCATACAGCTGCTCACTGAACAGAGAGTTAATAGCACAAACCCATTGCAAACAGTTACCACTGTTCCTTCCTGTAGCAATTCCAACAACTCTGCCGCTGGCTTTCAATATGCAGACATGTCATGAAATTTGTGTTTGTAATATTTGTATTACAATGAAAAGTTTTGACATAACATTCACACAGCTGTATTTTAGCACACACATGTCAACCACAGGTACAAACCCAGCTGGACCTATTGAGCAGGCACAGTGCTCAGTGCTACAGCCACATTGTGCGGTAGCCCAGGGTCCAGTCTGAGGGTGGGAGAATGGTGAGATTTCACCCCATGAGAACGAAGGCTACGAGTCCTGACATTTGGCCCTCAGAAACCAGAGAAGGGAAAGAGTTGAACATAGCCCTGTAACTGTGAGGGGTAACTTCAGGGCAGAAGTGCTGGAGCCTTCAGTTAGTCAGGAAACAGAAATACAGGCAAATCGCATCTTAGGCGCTTTTAACATGCTCAAATTCAGCTTTGTGCAGTCGGTAAAAACAGGGAAAAAAAGAAAAATTACAATATAAAAACTGCATCTGTAGTGCAGGCGATTGCGCCCGACATTCAGCTCAATGAGTGTTTCACCATACGTGGTTTTCGCTTTACGCACTAACCATGGAACTGAACCCTCACATAAAATGAGACTTGCTTGTGTGCCCTCAGAGCAATGCAGCTCTGAATTCCTGCATCTACAATCCAGTCAAAGAATAAAGTTACTGAAAGTGCATTTGCTGATTAAATTTCCAGCAGCAAATAGACCTGATGCAATTTGGGAAGTAGTCACTGATATTCTCTTCTTCCTCAGCCCCTGGCAGGATGGGTCCCAGAGCACACAGCACCTCTACAAATGGGACTCCTTGAGAAATCATTGCTCAGGACATCAGGGTTTTAGCGCTACAAGCTCGCTTTGAATGTCAGATTTCTGTGTAGATGAAATTACTCACCATGGAGCATGGGCAGATGTAGGGGAGCGGTTCCCAAGCTATCTACTGCTACCTGCCCTCCATCCCCATCACTGAGTCACCCCAACAGCCCAGCTGAGTCCTCTGTTGCTGCACAGAACATCTGCAAATGGCAACAGCTTGCAGCCTTTACACATCACTTTGCATTTTAAAGAGAGTGAAACTTGCAAAACCAGCCCTGCTGCAGGCTGTCTTGCTGCAATTGGAGCTTATCATCCCTGTTATTCACATGGCTACTTGTGATCTTGCTGAAATAAACTGAAATAGATTAATAATATTAATATAGGAGCAGATTTCTCTGCAGCAGCCCCTTTTCCTGCATTACACTCCCAGGATGCTGGCCAGAGTACAGAGAATCCACAAGTCTCTGTGCATGGAAATTTCCCTCAGCTCGTTCCAGGAGGGAAACTCCCTTCCTTTTCCCTGAAGAATAAAAAGGGGGGACCCAGGATGCAGGAATCGCCAAAGTTATGCCCTGATCTCAGAGATCCATTGGGAGCTAGGCCCACCCACACACAATCTCTGAGCCTCACCAACTACTCCAGGACCCTCACCAACTCCCTGGTAGCTCATTAGAGATGTGCTACCAGAGCCTATCACAATAGCCCACAGAGATTGGCAAATTGGTTGGTGTAGCTGAAAGGCACAAATCCACAGTCATAGACTGGTAGGGAGGTGTCATCAGGGCTGTCCCTAGGCATAGGCAACATAGGCAGCTGCGTAGGGCACCTGAAAATTTGGGGCACCACTAGGTCTTAGTGTCCACCGCTTGTTTTCCTATCCCTGTTCTGACCCTTCCTGCAGGCTCCCACAGATGGCTGCTCTAGCCTGGTGAGTCTTCCTTGGGAGGGAATCTAGTAGTTAAAAGTGAAAAAACCTCCAGCCTGCCAGACCTATTAGCACAACATTGAAACTGTTAAAGAGACATTCAAGGGGTAATAAAGCCATTTAACAGGCATTTGCCAACCCCAAGGTATATACTGACAGCTTTCAGAGTGGTAGTCCTGTTAGTCTGTATCAGCAAAAACAAGGACGAGTCCTTGTGTCACCTCAAAGACTAAGGGTATGGCTACATCTGGAATTTCAAAGCGCTGCCCCGGCAGCGCTGCGGGAGCGCTGCCGCGGCAGCGCTTTGAAGTGTGAGTGTAGTCAGAGCAGCAGCGCTGGGAGAGAGCTCTCCCAGCGCTGCATGTAAACCACATCCCTTACGGGTGTAGCGTGCAGCGCTGGGAGCCGCGCTCCCAGCGCTGCTGCCCTGATTACACTGACGCTTTACAGCGCTGTATCTTGCAGCGCCCAGGGGGATGTTTTTTCACACCCCAGTTGCAGCGCTGTAAAGTCCCCAACTAAAACCTGTCCAGCACATCATCAAGGATCTACAACCTATCCAGAAGGATGATCCCTCACTCTCATAGACCTTGGGAGACAAGCCAGTCTGCTCTTACAGACAGCCCCCAAATCTGAAGCAAATAGTCACCAGAAACTACACACCACACAACAAAATCACTAACTCAGGAACCAAACTCTCCAACAAACCCTGGTGCCAACTCTGTCTGCATATGTACTCAAGTAACAACATCGTTGGACCTAACAACTTCAGCTGCACCATCAGGGACTCGTTCACATGCACATCTACCAATGTGATATATGCCGTCATGTGCCAGCAATGCCCCTCTGCCATGTACATTGGCCAGACTTGACAGTCTCTGTGCAAAAGGAGACTTGGATATAAATCTGACATCAGGAATTATAACATTCAAAAACCAGAAGGAGAACACTTCAATCACCCTGGTCACTCAATAACAGACTTGCAAGTGACAATTCTTCAACAAAAAAGACTTAAAAAATTGATTCCAATGAGAAACTGCAAAATTTGCAGACTGGACACCATCAAATTAGGCCTGAAACTGAGAGTGGATGGGTCACTACACAAACTAAATACAATTGTTAGTCTCTAAGGTGCCATGAGTACTCCTCTTTGTTTTTACAAAAGCTGATTTCCCCTTGCTAAATACTCATACCTTCTTCTCAACTGTTTGAAATTGGCCACCTTGTGTACATTGGTCTCAGTAGCACTACAAAAATGATTTCCACTCCATCCTGTCAACTGTTGAGAGTAGCCGACTTCCAAATTCAGTGAATTGGCTCATTAGCAGTGACCCCCTCCACCTGGAAAGGCAACTCCAATCTTTTCATATGCTGTGTATTTATACCTTCCTAATGGATGTTCCCGTCTGTGCATCTGATGAAGTGAGTTTTAGCCCATGAAAGCTTATGTCCAAATAAATTTGTTAGTCTCTAAGGTGCAACAAGGACTTCTCATTGTTTTTGCTGATAAAGATTCACACAATTACCACTCTAAAATCTACTGTAGTATTGGTGATCACAGGGCCTGGAGAGGCTGAATCACTGGCAAAGCAGCGTGAAACATGGCCAGCCCAGTTGCGTGGTTAGATGGGTGCAGCAGTTCTCATGGCTCCCAGACTGCACTCCAGGGGTGACAACTCATCAGACTCATAAGCACTGGAGCCCAAATTTGGCCGCAAGGCATCTATGATGCAAATATGGGGCTAGGGACAGGATATCCAGATGTAGAAATTGTTTAGTTCCTTTACCAACATCTTCTCACCTGAGCAGCACACTGAAATAGCCCCAGGGCAATAGAACAGGCAAATAACATGGCTTTTCCCTCGTAAAATGTGGGATACCTTATGAGATCATTTTAGCATGGGGAGAGGTGAACAAATTGAGTGGAGAAATCCCTTTGTTCTAGTTCTGACCCAGGATATCATAACAAGTTTCTGCATCCATTTGCAAAAGATCAGCACAGTATTTTAATTTGATGCCTCCCTGAGGCAAAGAGAAAATTGAAAGGTGGATAAGCAACTGGTTAAAAGGGAGACTACAATCGGTTATACTGAAAGGTGAACTGTCAGGCTGGAAGGAGGTTGCTAGTGGAATTCTCAGGGACCAGTTTTGGGACCAGTCTTATTCAATCTTTTTATGACTGACCTTGGCACAAAAAGTGGCAATGTGCTAATAAAGTTTGCGGATGATACAAAGCTGGGAGGTATTGCTAACACAGAGAAGGACTGGGATATCCTATAGGAAGATCTGGATGACCTTGTATACTGGAATAATAGTAATAGGATGAAATTTAATAGTGAAAAGTGCAAGGTTATGCATTTAAGGATTAATAACAAGAACTTTAGTTATAAATTGGAGACACAGCAGTTGGAAGTAAGAGAGGAGGAGAAGGACCTCAGAGTATTGGTTGATCACAAGATGACTATGAGCCACCAATGTGATATGGCCGTTAAAAAAGTGAATTCAGTTTTAGGATGCATCAGGCGAGGCATTTCCAGCAAAGATAAAGAGGTGTTAGTACCATTACAGAAGGCACTGGGGAGACCTCATCTGGAATACTGGGTGCAGTTCTGGTCTCCCATGTTTAAGAAGGATGAATTCAAACTGGAAGAGGTTCAGAGACGGGCTACTAGGATGATCCAAGGAATGGAAAACCTGTCTTATGAAAGGAGACTCAGAGAGTTTGGCTTGTTTAGCCTAACCAAAAGACGATTGAGGGGGGATATGATTGCTCTTTATAAATATATCAGAGGGATTAATATGAGGGAGGAAGAGGAATTATTTAGGCTTATTACCAATGTGGACACAAGATCAAATGGATATAAATCGAACACTAGAAAGTTTAGATTTGAAATTAGACTAAGGTTTCTGATCATTAAGGGAATGAAGTTCTGGAACAGGCTTCCAAGGGGAGTATAGGGGCAAAAGACATAACTGGCTTTAAGACTAAGTTTGATAAGTTTATGGAGGGGATGGTATGATGGGAGAGCCTAATTTTGGCAATTAATTTGGCAATTGATCTTTGATTATCAGCAGGTAAGTATGACTAGTGGTCTGTGATGAGATGTTAGATGGGATGGGTTCTGAGTTACTACAGAAAATACTTTCCTGGGTGCTGGCTGGTGTGTCTTGCCCACGTGCTCATAGTTTAAGTGTTCACCATATTTGAGGTCAGGAAGGAATTTTCCTCCGGGGCAGATTGTCAGAGGCCATGGAGGTTTTTCGCCTTCATCTGCAGCATGGGGCATGGGTCCCTTGCGAGAGGATTCTCTGCAGTTTGAGGTCTTCAAACCACAATTTGAGGACTTCAATAACTCAGACACAGATTAGATGTTTGTTATAGAAGTGGATGGGTGAGATTCTGTGGCCTGCATTTTGCAGGAGATCAGACTAGATGATTATAATGGTCCGTTCAGACCTTAAAGTGTATGAGCCTATGAGTCTAACTATTAGAACACTTGGTGGCTGTCAGATATATATTCATCTTAACATCTCACAAAGTCTCACTGGCAAATAACATTGCCGCCAGAATCCTGGGAGAAGAAAGCCTTTAACACTCCCTTCATCTTGCATAAATTCAGAATCAGGTTATTTGGCCTCTACTGGGTGGCAATGATTTTTCAAAGGCTAATGGACTGAATATTACAACTACATTGGCGATATGCAGCGCTATGCAGCTGCGATAAACTGAAAATTGTTTTTAGTCCAGTACCTTGTGGCAGCATTCCCACATATTGTGCTGATGGCAGTACATTACATACAGAAAAGACAGCCATCGTCATTTGCTACACTAAACAGTCTGCAAGACACAGTTTGCCCTGAAAATCTAAGCCCCTGTTCTCGGCAAATCATTTCTTTTCTCCTGGGGGTGGTTCTCAGGCTGAAGTTCTCCAGGGTCCATTTTCTGCTCTTCCAGCTGCTCACACAGAGTCCAGGGAATTGTATGGGAGACCTGGCCAATTTGAAAATCCACAGAGATTGTACAGGGGAATCATAAAGGTTGCTGTGCAGCACTCCGAGTGTCAGATATGTGACATTCATACGCTGATTCTAAAGACTGTGCCTTGCTGTTGCAGTAAAGAGATTTCCTCTCTCTGCTGCATGCGATTTTGGTGAGTTGCTTGTTTCTGTATTAAAGTGAGTGGTAAGGGCTCAGGAAGGTTTCCAGGGTTCAAATCAAGAACCATTTGGGCAGGAATTCACCAACACGGTGACTTCAATTGTTTAGTACTGTCATAAAAAACATGGGATTTCGCTGGAAAAATTGGAACTACAAATATACTGGAAACACTTTAGACAAATATTTACATTTAAGTTCAATTCATTTTCTCTTACTGTGTCATATCTTTCTCAGTAACATATTTTTTTTTGGTCCTGTGTGGTTTTTCCTGTGGTTCACTCAAGTTTTCCAATTCAGCAACCTCAGTGCCCTTTTGGAAGTGCAGCTAAAGCTTCTGCAGTGGATGTGTGTTACCAGAGGGTTCACAATAAAAATGAGCCACACACTGGCTTTATTCTGCTCTCATATTCTGCCTTCAGTGCGTCACTCCAGATTGACACTGACCTCCCTGAGAGCAAAATCAAGGCCCTTCTGTTTTGAAACTCCCAACTTTCACTCCCAGTCTCAGAACGTCACATGAACTGCAGGTTTCCTCAGACTCTCTCTGCACCCTAACAGAATAGCACTCTCTGCAGCAGGACCTAAATTCATGAATTTCACAGCCAGGAGCCAAAAGTTAAACATTCAGGGTGAATCTAGTCCCCTTGAGATCCAAAGCAAAATTCCTAAGTGAGCCAGGAGTTTGCCCTAAATCCACATGTAGTGAGTTAAATAAATGTACTGATTTACGTCGGCCATGACTTCATCTGGAGTTACCTCGAGGCCTCTAAGGATGGATGAGCTTGTTCACACCCAAGAAGAACTGACGGGAGAATTGCTTAAATCTCAAATTCACAGCCTTAAAGCTTTAAAACAGTTAGCATAAACACTTTTTTTCAAGGGGGGATAGGAGGAAAATAACCCTTCATCTCCGTTTCTGAAGAGGATGAGGAGCATTAGAAGTTGTGTTGCTAATGTTACCTGGGGAGGTCCAGGAACACACAGTGTATGCGGTGGGTGTGGGCAGGACTGCAGGACATTCAGTATCCAGATCACAGTGGCACAGAGTCCTGAAACTATGCAACATGGAGAAAGGACGTCCTCCCTGATGCACAGACCAAAGAGGCGTCATGAGGCCTCCTGGGTCTGAGGGCAGTCGGAGACTGCAAGGGAAAGGGGGCAACACTCTAACAGATGGTCTCTGTCACCATCCCCCACCTGGACCATATTTCCTTCCATGAGAAAGCGCACTACAGTTTTGTGGCAACATCAGCAATTGCCAACACAGAAAAGCAGCCTCAGGAAGGAGTGTCTGGGTTTCTAACTGGACTCAATATGTTAAAGCTTTGTGTCTTTTTGAAGAAGAGTTACTCACACTGGCTCCTTTTAATCCCACCTCCTCTCCTCCTCCTGCTAGGTCTGTCCATCTCTCCTTCCCTGCACAGGTTGAGCTGCAGCTGGGGTTTCCTTTAACCCCAGAAAGGCAATTCAGTCTCATCTCCCCCATTTCCCCGGTGCAGGCAGACACTGAGTTTAACCTAGTTTGAGGAGATAGTTCTGTGAGATGTCCCCGTGCCGTGTGGCACCTGGTTTTGGTCCTGTGTGAAGGGTACCACTGTGTGGCAAGGATTGAAGTTCTGGGGCTGGTTTATCTACACAGAGAGGTGACCAGCACTAGGGGTTATGTGGAAGGAAGAGGGGTGTACAGCGGCAGGCTGGCAGTGCTAGAGGCTGTGGGGGCAGGTAAGGGGTGTACACAGAGAATTGGGCACTGCTGAGGGTTGTGGAGGCAGGCGGTGTGTGTACAGTGACAGGAAGTATCACTGAGGCTTCATGGGTGCTGTGATAGTATATACCTTGGGGGAGAGTACTGTAACTCACATATTCCTCATTTTCAGATCATCAAGATCTTACATATAAAGCATGCCTTGTACGGTATCAAGAGAAACATCATAATCTGCTGAAAGTCATGTCTCTATCCACATACGTATCATTAATGTATATGGAGCAATGAGAATTCTGTTGTACGGTGGTCACTAAAACATGCTCTAAATAGGGGAATCAGCCAGATATTAGCTGCCAAGAGGCAACAGCAGGGAAAGTAACAACCCCTCGCAGGGTGTCAAACAACCCATCAACAGCCATTGTCCAGCAAGGGAGTCAAAATGCAATGACTCACATGCCTGAGGCCCCACAAGGGAATTGCTAAACTTTGCTTGGAGAGACTCAGCAATGCCCCCCAGACATGCCTGGACGTGTGCTCCCCAAGCACATGGGCTGAGGGTGTAAAACAGACAAAGTGGACACATACTGAGCCCTTCTTTGGCCTCCACCTTCGCTGCAAGCAACAAAGCCATTGAGAAGAAGACAAGATTCCAGCATGGAGACTGGCCCAGGTTTAAGGAACAAACCTGTATATTAAGGACTGCAATATCCAGTGGGGTGAGAAAAACTGCTGCATCTCGATGTTGCCCAGTCGAATAGGGTTGAGAATTTAGATTGCAGTTTTATATTTTATTTTATGTTGGTAACAACTCTGACTTTTTGCCTATCACTTAATATCACTTAACATCTCTCTTTGTATTTAACAAATGTGTTGTTTACCTGAAGCAGCGTGTTTGGTTTGAAGCGTGTAAGAGACTCCCCTTGGGATAACAAGCCTGGCGCATGTCAATTTCTTTGTTAAACTGATGAACTCATCTCATCTTCCAGAATCTAGCGGGCATAACTGGACCTGGCAAGACGAAGGTTCCCAGGCATTTGTCTGGGACTGGAGATATTGGCAAGTGTCATTCACTAGCAGAATCCAATCAGCAGCTTACGTGCCAGAGCTGTGCGTGAACAGCCCAGGAGTGGGGATTCTCACAGCAGAGCAGGGTCAGTCTGTCTCCAAGAGTCAAGGATTGGAGTGACCTAGCAGGTGACTGGTCCAGATACCACCAGAGGGGAACATCACAGGGTTGCATAGTGGCATGTAGACGGACAGGTGGACAGTACTGTTGAAATAATTATTTTCTGTATGATTGTTGATCCAAGGCCAGCTTTGGGACCTTTCCTGGTACAGAGTGTGTTTGGGGAGTTTCAGGGTCTCTTTGCCCTGGCAAGCCACAGAACTGCAGCCTGGGTGACAGAACCTTTTCTCATTTTCTTCCCAACTGTTGTTATGTAACTTCAGGCATTTCACTGGCAGAATTAACCATTGATATTTTGTGACAATATACTCCATATTGATCATCGTGATATTGTTATAATATGATTATATGATTATAGCATAATTATGCTACATTTTATGCAAGACAGGTTGTGTAAGATATCATTGGAAAAGTTATGACTTTCTGAATATTATTATCCGATTCATATGCATGTATGATTTTTGACTGCAGTTATGAATATTGACTACTTATCTGTTTTTAAAATGTAGTTACAACTGGGTATCAATCACTAGGCAAGATGATTTCAGTCTAGATAGGTGATTGGGAATGGCCTATTCAGGGCAATGAGCCATTGGAGGAAACAACAGACGTTAAGAGAAACTTATCTCCCACAAGATGAGCCTCCCTGTGAATGCTTCAGATAGCCTATACATAATGGATGTTATGACTTTACAAGGGGATATGGCCAGGCGAAAGAACTCTGGACTCCATCTGTAATATTTCCCACAAACTAGTCTGGAAACCAAGTTTTAAAACAAAGGGTTACCGCCATAAACTAAAGTTATATAAAGGAGGTAGAGACATTGTTGCTGGTCTTCACTCCCCACTCAAGAAGACTCCTAGAATGTTAATAGCTAGAAAATATTTACCGTACTATTTGTTATTACTTGTGTAATCAGCTCGTTCTGCTTCTCTCCCTTGACAGGCACCTTGAGCATTACTAAGTCATATCGACACATCAACCACCTCATGGCAGATTTCAACTTCACCCCCTCTGACCCTTCAACGTTCATCCTAATGGGAATCCCCAGCCTGGAGGCTGCCCATATCTGGATTTCCATCCCTTTCTCTACATTCTACATTGTCAGCCTGTTGGGAAATTTCACACTTCTGTGTGTTGTAGGAAAGGAGCGGACCCTGCACAGGCCTATGTACCTGCTGCTCTGCATGCTGGCGCTCACAGACATTGCCACACCTACCTTTGTCATGCCAAAGGCACTGGGCATATTTTAGTTCAATTTGAAAGGCATTACTGTGGCTGGCTGCCTCACCCAGATGTTTTTTCTTCACATGGTTTCTGTTATGCATTCAGCTGTCCTCGTGACAATGGCCTTCGATCGCTATGTTGCCATATGTAACCCTCTGAGATACGTCACCATCCTCAGCAATGCACGAATAGCTAAACTAGGGCTTGTAGGTCTGATAAGAGCTGTTCTCTTCATTCTGCCTCTGCCCTTGCTCCTGAGTCAGCAGCCATTCTGTGCCAAAGACATTATCCCCCATACGCAATGCGAGTGCACAGTTGTGTTAAAGATGGTGTGTGGGGACATTACAGTAACCAGGATATATGGCTTGGTGCTAATGTTTGTAATCAATGGGTTTGACCTGACACTCATTACCCTGTCCTACGTTCTGATCGTCAGGGCCGTCCTCAGAATCTCCTCCAAGAAAGCCCACCAGAAAGTTCTCAACACTTGCACAACCCACATCTGTGTGATGCTGATATATTATACCCCTGGCCTTTTCTCCAATCTTACATACTGGTTTGGTCAAGGCATCGCTCCTCATGTTCACATCATCTTGGCTGACCTCTATCTCCTCATCCCTCCCATGCTCAACCCTATCATTTATGGGGTCAAAACTAAAGAGCTTCGTGACAAAGTAGGCTGTCATAAACAGATAGTTAGGGGTTAATGCCTCTTTTACCTGTGAAGGGTTAAGAAGTTCACCTAGCCTAGCTGACACCTGACCAGAGGAACCAATGGGGGAACAAGATGTTTCAAAACGAAGGAGGGAAGTTTTCCTTTGTTTGGAGTTTCAGTTTCAGACGGAGTGAAAAAGTTCAAGGAACCAGCCTCTTATCAGAGCAGTAAGTTTTAGAAAGGGATAAATAGACTTATGTTTATTTTCTTTGTAACTTGTCTTGGTACCATTAAGGGAATTATCAAATTTGGGTATTCTTGTGTGTATTAAATTTTGTGCCCAGGGGAACATCCTCTGTGTTTTGAATCTGTTGTCTGTGAGACTAGCTGGTATGCTAATCTCTCCCAGAGGGTTTTCTTTTACCTTTCTTTTCTTTAATTACAAAGCCTTCTTTTTAAATACCTAATTGATTTTTTCCTTGTTTTTAGATCCAGGGCGTTTGGATCTGGATTCACCAGGAGTTGGTGGGAGAAAGGAGAGGGGATGGTTAATTTCTCCTTGTTTTAAGATCGAAGGGGTTTGGATTTGTGTTCACCAGGAAATTGGTGAAGTCTCACAAGATTACCCAGGGAAGAAAAGTGGTGCTTGGGGGTAGTGGAAGCGATATCAGATCTAAGTTGGTAATTAAGCTTAGAAGTGTCCATGCAGGTCCCCACATCTGTACGCTAAAGTTCAGAGTAGGGAAGGAACGTGATGCTGACATATTATACCCCTAGCCTTTTCTCCAATCTCACATACTGGTTTGGTCAAGGCATCGCTCCTCATGTTCAAATTATCTTGGCTGCCCTCTATCTCTTCATCCCTCCCATACTCAACTCTATCATTTATCGTCAAAACTAAAGAGCTTTGTGACAAAGTAGGCAAATACACCTGCTGCAGAAGGTGATCACCTGGGGCCACTGACTTGAAATCTCTATTACAAGAGGGGGAAAGCATATCTCTTCATTAATCAAGGGTGCCTTGTCCCAATTTCGTTGAGCTCAGCATTGTGGAAATTCACACTCTGAGAATTTCCTACCACACAATATTTTATCATCCATCACCAAGCACTGCTCTTTCCATTGCTGAGTTACCTCTCTCTGAGCATCACTTGACCTCTTTCATTGTCACCCATCAGCCTCCATCCCCACACACCTTGTTACTCAGCATTTCTGTGACTCTACGAGTATGTCTACACTAGCACGGTAAGTGAACCTACTCTACACAACTCCAGCTACGTGAATAAGGTAGCTGGAGTCAATGTACCTTAGGTCAAGTTACTGTGGGGTCTACACTGTGGGAGGGGGCGGAGGGGTCGACAGGAGAGAATCTCCCATTGACTTATCTCACTCTTCCCTTTACTAGACCCACTAAATCGACCACTGATGGATCTATCTCAGAGCATTGATCCCAGCTGCAGTGTAGGCCTGCCCTGAGACTACTATAAGATGCTGTAACATTTTGAAGCAAAATGACTTTCCATTAGTCCCTGTGTGAGCTCTTTGTGATATACCTGGGCCCACAGAGCTGGGTTTCTTGTTTTCGTGAACATTTCCCATTTTTTTATTCACTGTTCTTGTGAAGGGTTAGATCACAGAAACCCCCTTGGAAGCTACCGATTGATGTGCCAAGACTACTTCTGTTTCTGATTTCCTGTTCTGTCAGCTTAGGACTCCAGCACCCTGTCTTGTTCAGCCAGACACACTCGTCTGCTCCAGCACAGTCTCCAATTCACAATCTGAATTACTTGCTGCACAGCTGCAGGCTTAACCTGAAAGCAGCTAACAGGAGTGTTCTTGTCTTTAACATTCAGATGCCCAACTCTCAATGGGGTTTAACCCCAAATAAATCCTTTTTACCTTGTATAAAGCTTAAACAGGGTAAACTCAAATTGTTCACTCTCTATAACACTGATAGAGAGATATGCACAGCTGTCCTCTCCCCAGGTATTAGCACATATTCTGAATTAATTAATAATGTAAAAGAAATTTTATTAAATACAAAAAGGAGGATTTAAGTGGTTTCAAGTAGGAACAGACAGAACAAAGTGAATTACCAAGTAAAATAAAATAATAAGTTTGGGCCCCTTAATGAATGAGGGAGGTAACCTAGTGAGAGAGGATGTGGAAAAAGCTAATGTACTGAAAGCATTTTTTGCCTCTGTCTTCACAAATAAGATCAGGTCCCAGACTGCTGCACTGGCAGCAAAGCATGGGGAGAAGGTGACCAGCCCTCTGTGGAAAAAGAAGTGATTCAGGACTATTTAGAAAAGCTGGTGGAGCACAAGTCCATGGGACTGGATGTGCTGCATGAGAGGATGCTAAAGGAATTGGCGGATATGACTGCAGAGCCATTGGCCGCTATCTTAGACAACTCATGGCTATCTGGGGAGGTCCCAGGTGACTGGAAAAAGGCTACTGTAGTGCTCATCTTTAAAAAAGGGGAGAAATAGGATCCAGGGAACTCGAGGCCAGTCAGCTTCACCTCAGTCCCTGAAAAATCATGGAGCAGATCCTCAAGGAATCAATTCGGAATCACTTATTAGAGAGGAAAGTGATCAGGAACAGTCAGCATGGATTTACCAAGGGCAAGTCATGCCTGACTAACCTAATTGCCTTCTGTGAGGAGATAACTGGCTCTGTGGATGAGGGGAAAATAATGGCTGTGTTATTCCTTGACTTTAGCAAAGCTTTTGACATGGTCTCCCACAGTATTCTTGCAAGCAATTTAAAGAAGTATGGGCTGGATGAATGGACTATAAGGTGGATAGAAAGATGTCTACATTGTCAGGCTCAGCAGTGTCAAACTTACAATCAAGATTCACAGTTTGTCAAGACCACTGTGTTTTGCTAGCACAGCACTCTGCTAATAATTCATAAAATGTGAGCCCCCGTGCAAGACCCAAACAGTCATATTTATACAGATAAAAGGGCGCGAATGAAACAAAGGGACAAAGAGACAACATTGTAAAATTCATCCGGGGCACAGCATGTGTTGGGTCTAAACTTTTGGTGAACTTTGGGGAGCCAAAACACACCCAGACTGGCTGTCTCTGCATAATCCTTCCTGAACCCTTTTGAACAAAGCACTGACCTGCAAACTACTCATGACACCCCCTTTCTCAAGTAGCCATTAGCCTTTATCTCTATGCATTTACTTGTTAACTTGCTTTTCCTGTAAAATCTTGATTGATTATGCATGACCATTATCTTTTGTTAAATCACTTTGTTTACTTCTGTGTATAAATATTGATGCTCATCCCTAATAAAGGGGCCACACTTAATCTAAAGCTTGTAGAGCTAAGGATAGTGTGAGCCCGTTGATCAACGCATTGGTGTCTGGTCTCTGACAGAATTGTGTGCCCCATACCAACTCCGCACGAACTCGGGTGCTGGAGAGGTGAGTGAGGACTTGCTTTATTTACCTAACAATTTGGGGGCTCGTCCGGGATTCCTTCTGGTGCGGTACCTCTGTCCAGTGGCCAGACCACTCATATATGAATTGGCAAGGCGCCACAGGAGATTTCTCCCAGCCAATTCAATATTGAGGGGTCGTGTATTGGACAGCAGGGTAAACGCCAGTTGGAGGGCTCCTGTCAGACACCGTGGGTCAAGGGACTAGCGTGCCTCTTGAGAGTCCGTTGGGGATTGTAAATAAGTTATGGAACGAAGGGAAACTCCCAGTACAGACAGGAATGTCTAGGAAGAAGTTGTACACACTATGTGTAAGGAATTGGACTGGGTATACCGCGGTATTGGCCGACCCGGAGATGAGGTGGCCTTCGTATGGCTCTTTCGAACAGGCTGCCTTAAGAGGAGTAAAGAGCCAGATCGAAAAAGACCATCCGGGACAGTTATGTTACTGGTTTTGTTGGGACACAGCAGCAGAGCTGTGGAAATCTTTAAAAATTATGGCAGTCAGGTACTCTCCCGAGAGTGAACCCCCTCCAGGTTATTTCGATGAAGGGTGTAGACCACGGCGTGTTTTGACTCGTCAGCTGGTCCCCTCTGCACCTGCCCCTATTCCTCCGCAGGGGGACTCTCTCCATGTAGCAGAGGGGAATCTGCAGAATCCCAGATTGGAATTTCTGCAGAAGGATGAGGAGGAAATGAAGGGGCAAACCTCGGGAGGAGTAGTTACTAGGCTAATGTCCAAGCAGATACAGCAGGGTGCATGCCCCCCCCTGAGGATAGCCCAGAGGATGTCCCCGTCAAATCTCTTGTGAGTAATAAAAGTATAGTTAGAGAGATGCCTTTACAGGTGCACGATCAACCTTATATGGGCAATGATGGACGGTTACAACATGCTAATATTGTGGAATATAAAGGATGGCTAGAATGGGATTTGAAAGAGTGGGGACGGTTGTCAGGGTCTTTTGGGGAAAATCCCCGAAAGATCATAGAACTTCTAGAAAGATTGTTTTTAAGTTATAATCCTACTTATACGGATGTGGATCAGTTGTTAAATAGAGTTTTGACCGGAGAGGAACGTAGTAGATTGTGGATGGCAGAAAGGACATGGGGAGATAGCAATGCAGTTAATCTTACTTGGATGGATAGGCGGGATCTGGCCGCTGGCTGGAATCCCCTAGACTGGACTCAGCCAAGGCTGACTCAGCTGCGAACAGATCGAGAGCGATTGTTAGAAAGACTCAAGGAAATGGCTCGCCGCTCGCCTAATCAGGCTAAGTTCATGCAGATTCGGCAGGAATCTGATGAGCCGCCCAGAAAGTTCTGGTCGAGGCTATTGGAGGGGGCCCGAATGTTCACTCAGATGGATCCTGAGAGAAAAGCAGACCACCCTACTCTTATTTCGTTTTTTGTGAATCAGTCGGTGCCCCCTGTAAGGGATTACTTCTTAAAGTTTCGCCCTGGTTGGGGAGGTGAGTCAGTCACTTCAGTGTTGGATGTAACTGATTTTGCCTGGGAGAAAGAAAGGGAAAGTAGTAAAAAGAAAGAGAAAAAGGAAGAATATAAGCTGATGGCTTTAGCTTTTCACGGCGGTGTTCGAGGCAAAGGCCGTGGCCGTGGCAGGGGATTCCAGGGTGCTCGGGGAAGAGGGTCCTGGCGACCCCAGCCATCAGGAAATTGTTTTCAGTGCGGACAGCCCGGTCACTTTAAACGTGAATGCCCCTGGGGACGCCCAGAGGGTCTGGTTGCATCCGCAGATGCTTACACAAGTGAGGAATACACCCCTGCACCACCAGCTCAGCCCATTCCCCAGGCCTGGATCAACTACGGGAAACAGCAGCAGCCGCAGCAAACTCAGCCTCCTCAATGACGGTACCCCGGGGGCGAAGGCAAACAATGTGATGGTCTTATTTCCTTAATGTCTTTAGCCGGCTCCTTTCTCACTTTCTCCCCTCCCAGCAAAGAGCCTCGTTTAACCCTTTCAGTCCAGGGACTGCCTGTCTCTTTCCTCATTGATACTGGGGCTACTTTCTCTCTTTTAAATCATGCCCCCTCTCCCTGGCTATCCTCTGAGGTTAAAACTGCGACTGGGGTGGAGGGCAACCCACAGTCTCTGGGACTCACTTTGCCTTTGAATGTTATTTATGCTGATAAATGTTTTCCTCACCGTTTTCTTTTTTCCCCAGCTTGTCCGATCCCTTTGATGGGCCGGGATTTACTCTGTAAGCTTGAGGCTACTTTAACCTGCACTCCTGAAGGGGTAGGATTATTGATGACAGTGTTAGGAGATTCTGCCCCTACTCAGGGTAATTGGGAAACACCCCCCTCTCTCTCCCCTGACCTCACTGACTTGCCTTCAACCCTCTGGGGAATTTCTGACACTGATGTTGGCCTGCTCCTTTCGGCAGAGCCCGTAAGGATTCAGGTGAAGCCTTCCTTAACCCCCCCGTCAGTCCCTCAATACCCCCTGTCGCTGGAAGCCCGGGAGGGCATCCACCCCATTATCGAGGGATTCATTGCACAAAAGCTAGTCCGCCCTCAGCGCACTCCCTGTAACACCCCTATACTGCCTGTCAAAAAGCCTCCTAAAAAGGACGGAGACCCTGTTCGTTGGCGCTTTGTACAGGATCTACGAGTTGTTAATCAGTATGTGGTCCCTCTTCATGCAGTAGTTCCTGACCCAGCTACTATCATCAGCCAAATCCCCTGGGATGCTGAGTGGTTCACTGTTATTGACTTAAAATCAGCTTTTTTCAGCATTCCTGTGCACCCAGACTCTCAGTATCTCTTTGGTTTCACCTGGGAGGGACAAAGTTATGTCTGGCAATGACTTCCTCAAGGCTACAGAGACAGCCCCACGATTTTCAGCCAGTGCCTCCGCCACGACTTGGAAGGTTTCACCAGTCCGCAGGGATCCACATTGGTCCTATACGTAGATGACATCCTATTAGGTAATCGCGAAGAAGCTGCCCTCCGCATCGATGGTAAGGCACTTTTATTATACCTACACACCAGAGGCCACAAGGTAGACCCTAAAAAGATTCAGTGGGTCTCACAGAAGGTCCGATATCTGGGCTTCCTGTTAACCCCAGAGGGAAGACAGATGGACCCAGCCCGCATAAAGACTATTCAAAACTGCCCTCTACCGAACACCAAGAAACAACTTCGAGGTTTCTTAGGATTAATTGGCTTCTGTCGCCCCTGGTTGCCGTCCTGCGGGGAGTTAAGCAAACCACTCCACCGACTCACTGCTAACCTTGCTCCTGACCCTTTGCAGTGGTCCCCGGACACTATTCAAGCCTTTCAGTTACTCAAGGACAGTGTGGCCTCCTCCATGTCTCTCCGCCCCCCCAATTACAGCAAACCCTTTCACCTTTTTGTCCACGAGAGGGGCGGAATTGCTAGTGGTGTCCTTACCCAGCTGAGCGGGCCCCACCATTTCCCGCTTGCTTTTTACTCTCAGCAAATCGACCCTGTCGCTCAGGGAACCCCATCCTGCACCCGGACTCTGGCAGCAGCTGCCCTGATGATCACAAAGGCAAAGAGCCTAACCCTGGGTCATTTTACCACGGTTTGGACCTCTCATGCCTTGTCAGCCCTTCTGCGTAGGGGCACAACCCAAGTCTTTTCGGCCCATCGTCAGCAACAGCTAGAGGCCGAACTCTTAGAAGACACTAACCTAATTTTTGAAAGGTTTGGACCCCTTAATCCAGCTACCTTGCTTCCTGACCTGCCAGTCCTCCAGGATCAGCACGACTGTGTGGAAGTAGTTTACAGCATCTTACAGATAAGAGACAACCTGTTTGACGTGCCACTGGACAATCCCGATTGCATCCTCTTCTCGGACGGAAGCTCCTTCTATGTTGATGGCAAGCATTTCACTGGTTATGCTGTCACCTCTGAATGGGACATTCAAGAGGCCGCCTCACTGCCAGGCAACTGGGGAGCCCAAGCCGCTGAACTCTATGCCCTGGCCCGAGCTTGCCAGTTGGCCGCTGGTAAGACCGTTACCATTTTTACTGATAGCAAATATGCTTTTGGGGTTGTGCATTGTCATATCCACCTCTGGAAGTTTCGAGGTTTCCAGACAGCTGCCGGTAAACCCATTCAGCACCTCCCCCTCATCCACAAGCTTTTGGACGCCCTCCAAAAACCCTCTGTCCTGGCTGTAGTTCACTGCCGGGCCCATACTAAAGATAGTAGCCCCGTTACCCGTGGGAATGCCCTGGCTGACGCCTCCGCCAAGAAGGCTGCCACCTTACCTTTAGCCATGCCCACCTTGGCTATTGCAGCCTCCTCCTTTACTCCACCGCACCCCGTACCAGTACCCGCTGCTGAACTACAATCGTGGGAAAGCCTCGGGGCCACTCTGGTCAAAGGGACCTGGCTTATGCCAGATGGCCGAGCCTGCCTCCCTCGCTCCACATACCCCGTGGCAGTTCGCTGGCACCATGATAAAGGGGGTCACTACGGCACGCACGCCCTCGTGGACACCATCGCTCGCTTTTGGTATGCTCCAGGCATTCAACCCTATTGCCTATCAATAGTGAAAGCATGCAGCACATGTCAGCGTAATGGACCTGCTCCGCCTCTTAACAAAATTAAGGGTGGAAGACCTCCGCCTGCTGCTCCATTTCAACATCTTCAAATTGACTTTGCAGATATGCCAAAGGCTTTTGGGAAAAAGCACCTCCTTGTTTTGGTTTGCCCTCTGACTTCCTGGGTCGAAGCTTTTCCTACTGCTAATTGTACTGCTGCCACAGTGGCGAAGGTTCTCCTTAGAGACATTGTACCCCGTTTTGGCATCCCTCTTGTGCTCGACTCAGATCGCGGACCTCACTTTACTGGTCATGTCCTTGGCCATTTAGAACAAGGACTGGGCATTTCACACTCCTTTCATACACCCTACCACCCCCAGTCTAGCGGGAAAGTTGAGCGTATGAATAGGGAACTTAAGTTTACATTGGCTAAATACTGTCAGGAAACAGGATTAAAGTGGCCTCAGGTACTTCCTTTGGTCCTGTTTCACCTTCGTACTCGCCCAACCCGCGCATTGGGCTTATCCCCCTTTGAACTGCTCTATGGACACCCCCCTTTCAAAGGCGGGGCGCTACCACGTACTGATGTTTCACTATTGGGAGGGGATCATATGACCGCGTGTCAGTTTCTCTCCCTACAGGCTCGCCTCCGTACCCTTTGGAAAGCCTCGCAGTTTTCCCAGACCGTGCCGCTGGAGGAACAGATCCACCCATTCCAACCAGGGGACTTCGTCTGGGCCAAAAAGTTCGTTCGTGACGACACCCTCCAGCCAAGGTTTACTGGACCCCACCAGGTTCTTTTGACAACCCAGACTGCAGTGTTCCTGGAAGGACGCAAATCTTGGATCCACCACTCCCACGTCAAGCCAGCCGTAGTGGACCACAGTGACGGACCAGCAGCTCTTGTCACCACTGAGGACACTGCCTCCGACCAGTGGACCAGCTTACCTCTCTCAGACATTAGACTTAAATTGACTCGAAAAAAATGAGAGGACCCTTTATTCTGACAACTGTATGTTTTTTTTATGCTTTTTTAGTTTATTTTCTGCTTATGAAGAATGCTGTGTTTTTGTAAATGACACCTACTCTGACACTTTTCAACGTACCAAACACCTAAGGGAAATGGCTAAAAACTACTCCTCTGGCCAGCCACCTTATGATTGGTGGGGAGCCTTATGGAATTGGCTGCCCGGATTTGGGTGGGTTAAAAAACTCTTGGTGGGTGGTGTTGGGGCCATAGTAGTCCTTATAATACTGTGTTGCTGTATTCAGTGTGTCCCCTCCCTCATAAACTCATGTAAGTCAGTTTATTCTTTTCCCACTTCAGCTAAAAGCCTTACTCTCTTCGAATTGGCCCAGGCTGAAATTGCCAAGCGGCCCTTGAGATCTTGAAATAGGGTGTAGCTTTTTGATTAATAGTTATCCCAAAGCTACAAATGGAGGAATGTTGGGTCTAAACTTTTGGTGAACTTTGGGGAGCCAAAACACACCCAGACTGGCTGTCTCTGCATAATCCTTCCTGAACCCTTTTGAACAAAGCACTGACCTGCAAACTACTCATGACACCCCCTTTCTCAAGTAGCCATTAGCCTTTATCTCTATGCATTTACTTGTTAACTTGCTTTTCCTGTAAAATCTTGATTGATTATGCATGACCATTATCTTTTGTTAAATCACTTTGTTTACTTCTGTGTATAAATATTGATGCTCATCCCTAATAAAGGGGCCACACTTAATCTAAAGCTTGTAGAGCTAAGGATAGTGTGAGCCCGTTGATCAACGCATTGGTGTCTGGTCTCTGACAGAATTGTGTGCCCCATACCAACTCCGCACGAACTCGGGTGCTGGAGAGGTGAGTGAGGACTTGCTTTA
This sequence comes from Gopherus flavomarginatus, assembly GCF_025201925.1. Lineage (NCBI taxonomy): Eukaryota > Metazoa > Chordata > Testudines > Testudinidae > Gopherus > Gopherus flavomarginatus. The sequence continues at coordinate 367,870,594 of NC_066617.1, read as the reverse complement.
TTTACCTAACAATTTGCTTTATTTACCTAACACATGCATATCCTGCTTCCTTACTAACTCTTATCGATCTAAGGCTAATACTTCACCAATTGCTCTTAAATGGAGCAATTGTTCTATCTTAATGTTTGCTTTCCTGACACCTGGATTGCAGCATTCTTTTCATTTCTACTTAAAGGCACATACAGCATTGTTTAATTCATACTATTTCCTTAATATAATTCATTTCACTTTCACAACGGGTAGTGATCAATGATTCCATGTCTAGTTGACAGTCGGTTTCAAGCAGAGTGCCCCAAGTGCCCTGGGGTCTGTTTTGTTCAATATCTTCTTTAATGATGTTTTGGGTGGTGTGGACTGCAACCTGAGCAAGTTTGCAGATGACACTAAACTGGGAGGAGTGATAGATACACTGGAGAGTAGGGACAGGATACAGAGGGACCTAAACTAATTAGAGGATTGTGCCAAAAGAAATATGATGAGGTTCAAAAAGGACAAGTGCAGAGTCCTGCTCTTGGGACGGAAGAATCCCATTCACTGTTACAGACTAGAGACTGAATGGCTAGTCAGCAGTTCTGCAGAAAAGGATCAAAGGGTTACAGTGGACGAGAAGCTCGATATGGGTCGACAGTGTGCCCTTGTTGCTAAGAAGGCAAAAGGCATTTTGGGCTGTGTAAGTAGGGGTATTGCCAGCAGATCAAGGGACGTGATCATTTCCTCTATTTGACATTGTTGAGGCATCATCGGGAGTACTGGGTTCAATTTTGGTCCCCACACTACAAGAAGGATGTGGAAAAATTGGAAAGAGTCCAACGGAGGGCAACAAAAATGATTAGGCTGCTGGAGGACATGACTTATGAGGAGATGCTGAGGACACTGGAATTGTTTAGTCTGCAGAAGAGAAGAATAAGAGGGGATTTGACAGCTGCTTTCATCTACCTAAAAGGGGGTTCCAAAGAGGTTGGATCTAGGCTGGTCTCAGATGACAGAACAAGGAACAATGCTCTCAAGTTGCATTGGGGGAGGTTTAAATTGGAAATTAGGAAAAACTGTTTCACTAGGAGGGTAGTGAAGCACTGGACTGCGTTAGCTAAGGAGGTAGTGGAATCTCCTTCCTTGCAGCTTTTAAGATCAGGCCTGACAAAGCCTTGGATGGGATGATTTAGCGGGAACTGGTCCTGCTTTGATCAGGGAGTTAGACTAGATGACCTCCTGAGGTCCTTTCCAACCCTGATATTCTATGATTCTATGATACTTCATGTTAGGAAGGACATGCAAAAACAAAAAAACTTGTGTGACTAGTGGAAGAAATGATCGTACTGGTCACCTCCAACGTTTGTGACCAGCAGCAGAAGCACTCTACTTCCAACTAAGAGAACAACAATGAATGTTGCCTTTTAGAGACTAACAATAACAAACTAATCCAACTCAAAATATGGACATTGACTACAGTCTTTGAATGGAACTAGAAATAAATAATGTAATAATGTTATTGTTGTTTTCACACTACATATATTTTGGGCTCCTTTTGGGTTATTCACCATTTTTCTTTGAAACATCTGCCACATCACAATCAGGACACTAGTACCAGTACTTAGGTTTTAATTTTGAATTTGATAATTGTTTCATAGCTTTGTTGCTAATATGAAGACACTCCTGTTGGGGCTTGTAGCTTTTTTTTTTAAATGTAATCTGTAGTAGATATCTAACACCTTCATTTGTTATTTGATGTATAGATGAATATGTTGATAAAAAGAAGAAAAAATGTTTCAATAACTACATTGCAAAGGTGAGCTGATAGCTTGACAGAAATTAGAAAGAGTCACCATCCTTCATGGTTGTTTGCCTTCTCAGAGGATCTTTGTACTGCCTTAATCAGGGACCAACCTACCTTGTCCAAATCTAGAGGTTAACAAGTTCTGTCATATAGTCATACGTATTAATATCAATTATCTCATCCCTGAAACCTTAACCCTTGGCCTAACTTATGAGTTCCATGTTCTGCAGTGTAGTCTGTAGTTATGGGTCTGTTCCAGAACTAGGGTAAATATATTCACTTATTTGTTCCATTCCCTATTCAGCTCCCCAAAGTCAAGTGGCATAACTGGTATGCCATTTATCCATGCCAAATGTTACAAGCACTTCTACTAACTTGATCTAGTTAAACATACAAGATACAGGACCTTAGATTTCTTGCATTATGGCCAAATATTATGAATAACATATACTGGAATTCAGCATAAACAAACCCCCCAAAATAGTATAATCAATCAAACCCGTGGGAAAAAACCCACCCATTCTGCAATACAGCAATCTAGCAAGTTGACCTTATGGGCTACACCTCCAACATACTGTAGAGAACTGGGACAACTTATGGGTTGGGTTTCAGTGACATTTAAAGAAACGTGTAACTTGTCAAATCTTCATATAAAGCATAAAATCTGAAATGTGTGACTTTGGAGACACATTCTTTCTTCATAAGGTGAATTCAACATCACTGCACAAGACGGCTTCCTAGAGACTGGTATTGTATAAAGGCTATTTCCTCTACTGTGTTATTATGGGGTTAGAGCAGTAAACCTGACATTCTTTAGTTGGCCTTGTTGACCCGTTTCAGAACAAATGAAAGCTTGGTCAAGCAATTGACTACACAGTTGACCAACAACTAGTGTGAATCACTCCTTCCTCTCAGATTCAGTGTTTAGACACAATGAACTCACCCACAGAAATAATTCTCCTGAGCTAAAATGCAATAGAATTTTATGAACGTTCAGCAATATAGAAATAATTGGAAAACTTTAGTTTTGTTTTTCTCATTGTGCTCCAAAGAAAGATCCTGGACTCGGTAAATGCAGTTTCAAAACTGCGACAATCCAGAGACACAGACCTATACAAAGCAGCAGAATTATTTCCCAAAGGCACTAATCCACTCAACTCATAGCTGCATTTCAAATTGAGTTCAAATAAGCCAAATGTTGATCAAGTAAATTATCAGAAAAATGAGTCAGACAAATCAAGTCTGAAGAGAAGTGCTTGAGAAGGGCAAAAAGGCAGGGGAGTAGGTTGTTGGGTGGCAGATGAGGGAGGAGATCAGAGCTGATACTGGCTGCTCCAAGAAAGAATCTCCCACTGAATAAGTGAACAAAGGTCCATCTCTGAAGGTATGTCTAGCAAGGATCAATGTGTTGCAACCCTCCCCTGACATGAATCTCCCTATGGCACTGAAATTACATATATCCTCTAATTTGGCATTTGAGAAGTGAAAGGGATGGTAGCCCTAATGGAAAAGCTAACAGCTTGGCTCTTCTGTAAGCCTCAAACTGCTGAATGAGCTTTAGGGTAGGGAAGGCTGTGCCTCCAAAACAGCCTGACCCTGCCCCCTATCTAATCCCCACCCACTTCCTGCCCCATCAACTGCCCCTCCCTCAGAATCCCCAACCCATCCTGCTCCTTGTCCCCTCACTGTCCCCTAACCACCATCCCTGTTCTCTGTCCAGTGACTGCCCCGATCCCTATCCACCCCTCAACTGAGTCCTGACAGACCCCCCAGAATGCCCACAATCCAACCTCCTTTTCCCTGACCATCCCCCCAACCTCTGCCCCTTGTCCCCACCAGGACCCCTGAGCTCTGCCCCACTCAGAGCTGCGTGGTCAGGGGGTGGGGCTGGGAGCTCCAGACTGAGCGGAGGGAGCTGAGCGCAGTCTGAGGTCGCAGCCCCGCCCCTTGACCAAGTGGCTCTGAGGGGGCGGGGTCAGGGGCCCCTCCGGAGACATGCTGCAGCGTTGTCAGGAAAAGCTGTTTGATGCGCTAAGGCTCCAGGAGAGGGGCGGAGGCAGGGGTAAGGTGCCGGGGTGGCAGCTTCAGCTGTTCTCTTGGGGGCCCCTGTGGAACCCAGGGCCCGGGGCAAATTGCCACACTTGCACCCCCCGGGTGGCCCTGGGTTGGAAAGGGCCTATTTAGGGCAATGAGTCATTGGAGGAAACAATAGGTATTAAGAGAAGTGTATCTCCCACCAGATGAGCCTCCCTGAGAATGCTTCAGACAGCCTATATATAATGAATGCTTTGCAAGGTCATGTGACCAGGCCAAAGAACTCTGGACTCCATCTGTAATTTTCCCACAAACTAGTCTGGAAACTAAGTTTTGAAACAAAGGGTTCCTGCCATATGCTAAATTTATATAAAGCAGGGAGTGACATCGTTGGTGGTTCTTTACTCCCCACTCAAGTAGACTCCTAGACTGTTAATAGCTATAAAATATTTACCGTACTATTAGTTATAAAGTGTGTAACCCCCTCGCTCTACTTGTCTCCCTTGATAGGCTCCTTGAGTATTTCTGAGTCATGTCAACGCATCAACCACCTCATGGCAGCTTTCAGCCTCACCCATTCTGACCCTTCAATGTTCATCATAATGGGCATCTCCGGCCTGGAGGCTGCCCACATCTGGATTTCCATTCCTTTCTCTACATTCCACATTGTCAGCCTGTTGAGAAATTTCACGCTTCTGTCTGTACCAGGTAAGAAGCAGACTCTGCAAAGCCGATGTACCTGCTGTCATGTATGCTGGCGCTCACAGACATCATCACACCTACCTTCGTTGTGCCAAAGGCAATGGGCATATTTTGGTTCAATTTGAAAGGAATTACTATGGCTACCTGCCTCACCCAAATGTTCTTCCATCACACAGTTTCTGTAATGCACTCAGCCACCCTCGTGACAATGGCCTTCGATTGCTACGTTGCCATATGTAACCCTCTGAGATACGCCATCAACCTCAGCAATGCACAAATAGCTAAGCTCGGGCTTGTAGGTCTGATAAGAGCTGTTCTCTTCATTCTGCCTCTGCCTCTGATCCTGAGCAGGTAGTCATTCTGTGCAAATAGCGTTATCCCCCACATGCAATACGAGTACATAGCTGTGGTCAAAATGGCATGTGGGGACATTACAGTCATTAGGATATATAGCTTGGTGCTAATGTTTGTAGTTATGGGGTTTGATCTGACTCTCATTGCCCTATCCTATGGTCTGATCATCACTGTCGTCCTCAGAATCTGCTCTATGAAAGCTTGCCAGAAAGCCCTCAACACTTGCACAACGCACATCTGTATGATGCTGACATATTATACCCCTGGCTTCTTCTCCAATATCACATACCGGTTTGGTCAAGGCATCGCTCCCCATGTTCACATTATCTTGGCTGACCTCTATCTCCTCATCCCTCCCATGCTCAAACCTATCATTTATGGGATCAGAAACAAAGAGCTTCGTGATAAAGTAGGCAAATACACCTGCTGCAGAAGGTGATCGCCTGGGGCCGCTGACTTGAAACCTCTATTAAAAGAGGGTGAAAGCATATCTCCTCATTAATCAAGGGTGCCCTGTCCCAATTTGGTTGAGCTCAGCACTGTGGAAGTTCACAGTCTGAGAAGTTCCTCCCACACAATATCTTATCACTCCATCACTAAGCACAGCTCTTTCCATTGGTGAGTTACCTCTCTCTGAGCCTCACTTGACCTCTTTCATTGTCACCCATAGCCTCCATCCCCACACACCCTGTGACTCTGCCTTTCCGTGACTCTAAGACTATGTATACACTAGCACGGTAAGTGAACCTACTCTACGCAACTCCAGCTACGGGAATAAGGTAGCTGGCATCGATATACCTTGGGTCAAGTTACCACAGGGTCTACATTGTGGGAGGGGGCGGGGAGGTGCACAGGAGAAAATCTCCCATTGACTTGTCTTACACTTCTCTTTACTAGACCCACTAAATCGACCACCGATGGATCAATCTCAGAGCATTGATCCCAAATGAGTGTAGACCTGACCTGAGACTACCATTAGATACTGAAGCATTTTGAGGCACCGTAGTTTTCCATTAGTCCCTGTGTCATCATGGTTGTTTTCAATTTTACACACAGAAGCTACACTTTCAGATAACCAAAGAGAAAAAGAAAGAATCAGCAATGCTGAAGTTCTTTGTCATATGTACAGTGATTCGGTGAGCAAAATGTACCTGATTTTTCTATGTTGAATCCATCACAAAACCTGGAGGATAAACCTAATGTTTCTACTAGAAAGTCCTTATACAGGAAAACTGCTGTAGGAATTGAAGACATTCTACTAGAGCTTACTGGTGAGAGTTGTGAAACGGTGTGTTTTTGAGAACTGGACTGCAATATTTAACTACTACGGCATCTTTGTGTAAAAGTAACTTACGGCTTTGCACAGCTGATTTTGGAGTGCAACAGACTATGAACTTTCCTTGTGTCCCAGAGAGGGCTCTTCGTGATGTCCCTGTGTCCACAAAGCAGGGTTTCTTGTTTTCGTGAACCTTTCCCATTTTTTTGTTCATTGTTCTTGTGACAGGTTAGATCACAGAACCCCCTTGGAAGACAATCCAGACAATCCAGGAAGTTTTTGAAAGTGTAGGGGACAATTTCCTGGTCCAAGTGCTGGAGGAACCATATAGGGGCAGAGCTCCTCTTGACCTACTGCTGACAAACAGAGAAGAGTTAGTAGGGGATGCAAAAGTGAATGGGAAGCTGGGAGGCAGTGACCATGAGATGATTGAGTTCAGGATCCTGACACAAGGAAGAAAGGAGAGCAGCAGAATACGGATCCTGGACTTCAGAAAAGCAGACTTTGACTCCCTCAGGGAGCTGATGGGCAGGATCCCCTGGGAAAATAACATGAGGGGAAAGGATTCCAGGAGAGCTGGCTGTATTTTAAAGAAAAAAAACAGGAAAAAAAACATCCCAATGTGTGAGAAGAATAGTAAATATGGCAGGTGACCAGCTTGACTTAACAGTGAAATCCTTACTGATCTTAAATGCAAAAAAGAAACTTACAAGAAGTGGAAGATTGGTCAGGGAGGAGTATAAAAATATTGCTCAGGCATGCAGGAGTGAAATCAGGAAGGCCAAATCACACTTGGAGTTGCAGCTAGCAAGAGATGTTAAGAGTAACAAGAAGGGTTTCTTCAGGTATGTTAGCAACAAGAAGAAAGTCAAGGAAAGTGTAGGCCCCTTACTGAATGAGGAAGGCAACCTAGTGACAGATGATGTGGAAAAAGCTAATGTACACAATACTTTTTTTGCCTTTGTCTTCACAAACATGGTCAGCTCCCAGACTGCTACAGGAGAGTAGCGTAGCTGAAGTTGATATATCTTAGATCGATTTACTTCGCCACTTCATGGCATGGGATTGATGGCCGCCGTTTCCCCGTCAGCTCAGCTTCCACCTCTGACCCTGGTGGAGTTCTGGAGTCGACAGGGAGCATGTTTGGGAATTGAGGTATCGCATCTAGAAGAGACGTGATACATCGATCCCCGATAGATCGATCACTAACTGCAGATACAGCAGGTAATTTGGCCATGCCCTCAGGGAGGGACCTTTGTACACTTGTTCAGGAGGAGATTCTTCCCTGGAGAATCCAGTATCAGCTCTGATCTCCTCCATCATCTGCCACAAAACAAGCTACTTCCCTGCCTTTTTGCCCTTCTCAAGCACTTCTCTTCAGACTTGATTTGTCTGATCCATTTTTCTGATAATTTACTTGATCAACATTTGGCTTCTTTGAACTCAATTTGAAATGTAGCTACGAGTTTAGTGCTTTTGGGAAATAATTCTGCTGCTTTGTATAGGTTTGTGTCTCTGGATTGTAGCAGTTTTGAAACAGCATTTACCATTTCCAGAATCTTTCTTTGGAGCACAATGAGAAAAATAAAACTAAAGTTTTCCATTTATTTCTTTAATGCTGAAGGTTCATAAAATTCAGTGGCATTTTATCTCATGGGGATTATTTCTGTGGGTGCCTTCATTGTGTCTAAATACTGAATCTGAGAGGAAGGAGTGATTCACACTAGCTGTTGATCAGTTGTGTAGTCAATTTCTTGACCAAGCTTTCATTTGTTCTGAAATGGGTCCAAGAAGCCAACTAAAGAATGTCAGGTTTACTGCTCCAACCCCATAATAAAACAGTAAAGGAAATAGCCTTTATATGATACCAGTCTCTAGGAAACCATCTTGTGCAGTGATGTTACATTCACCTTATGAAGAAAGAATGTGTCTCCAAAGTTACACATTTCAGATTTTATCATTTATATGATGATTTGACAAGTTACACATTTCTTTAAATATCACTAAAACCCAACCCATCAGTTCTCCCAGTTCCCTAAAGTATGTGGGATGCTGTAGCCCATAAGGCCAACTTGCTATCTTGCTGTATTGCATAATGTGTGGGTTTTTTTCCACTTGTTTGATTGATTATAAAATTTTGAGGAGTTTGTTTATGCTGAATTCCAGCATATGTTATTCATAATAGTTGTTCATAATATTTGGCCATAATGCAAGGAACCTACAGGCCTGTATCTTGTATGATTAAGTAGATTAAGTTAGAAGAAGTGCTTGTAACCTTTGGCATAGATAAATGGCCTACCGGTTACCCCTCTTGACTTTGGGGAGCTGAATAGAGAATGGAACAAATAACTGAATATGTTTACCCTTGTTCTGGAACAGACCCATCCCCATCATCATATAAGGTGTTTTCTTATCACTTAGCTAGTTATAGAGGTATAAAAGAAAGACTCAAAGATCGCTGTCTGTGGAATGACCTTCTCTTACTGTTACAGGCTAAGGCCTTCAGCTAAGATGTAGTTAGGCAGCCATAAGCTGGGAAGTGTGCTCCTGTCTTTAAAGGTGTCTGTTAACTCTGCTTCTGACTCTAAACCCTGTTGTGCTAAATAACTTTTAACCACCTTAACTAATTTACAACACTTCAACAGTCCCTGCTGAAACAGCACCAAACTTGAAAGGTTACTGGCAGCTTCCTATACTGCTGCCCTTACTTCAAACCTCTCACAAGTCGCCTGAAGTGCCTCCGTTCCGTGGAAGGCATTCAGCCCCCATGGGCAGGGACCTTCTTCCACTACCCACATACCAAAGGAGGGTGGGCTCCTCAGCCACCCCCGATCCCTCTGCCTGGTCTGATCATCCAGGGGTTTTGGGGGGTCCTTTCTCCACTAACACTTCCTTCCTGCACCCCCTGCCCTGTCTCCAGCCAACCCCTGCTGCACCTCGCTGTCTGAAGCCAGCCAGTCCCGCACTCCTCTGTCTCCAGCCCTGCCAACTCAAGCTGCACCCCCTGCTGCCCTGCCTGAAGCTAACCCACCCCACGCACCCCTGTCTCCAGCCAGCCCCGCACCCCTTGCTCTGCCTGAAGCCAGACCCTACCTCCAGTCAGCCCCTGCCCTGCCTCCACAACCCTCAGAAGCGCTCAGTTCTCTGTGTACACCCCCTATCTGGCCCCACAGCCTCCTGCACTGCCAACCTGCCTCTGTACACCTCTCTTCCTTCCACACAACCCCTGGTGCTGGTCACCTGTCCATGGAGATCCTCCACCCCAGAACTTCCATCCCTGCCACACAGTGATACCCCTCAGCCAGGAACAAAACCAGGTGTAGTACACCGCAGCGACAGCTCACAGAACTATCTCCTCAGACTAGGATAAACTCAGTGTCTGCCTGCACCGGGGAAAAGGGGGACATGAGACTTATGTGCCTTTTTTGGAGCAAAGGGAACCCCGGCTGCAGCTCAACCTGTGCAGGGAAGGAGAGGTGGAAAGACCTAGCAGGAGGGAGAGAGGAGGTGGGATTAAAAGGAGCCAGTGTGAGTAGCTCTTCTTCAAAAAGACACAAAGCTTTAACTTATTGTGGCCAGTTAGAAAGCCAGACACCCCTTCCTGAGGCTGATTTCTCTGTTGGCAATTGCTTATGTTGCCACAAAACTGTAGTGGGCTTTCTCATGGAAGGAAGTATGGTCTGGATGGGAGATGGTGTCAGAGACCCTCTGTTAGAGTGTGGCCCACTTCCTATAGAAGTCTCAGACACCTCTCGGATCCAAGAGGCTTCATGACGCCCCTTTGGTCTGTGTATCAGGGAGGACGTCCATTCCCCATGTTGCATAGTTTCAGGACTCCGTGCCACTGTGATCTGGATACTGCATGTCCCGCAGTCCTGCCCACACCCACCACACAGACTGTGTGTTCCTGGACCTCCCCAGGTAACATTTGCAAGACAACCTCTAATGCTTCTCATCCTCTCCAGAAACGGAGATGAAGGGTGTCTCTCTCTCTACCCACTTTGGAAAAAAAGATGGTTATCCTAATTGTTTTGAAGCTTTAAGGCTGTGAATTTGAGATTTAAGCAACTCTCCCATCAGTTCTTCTTTGGTCTGAACTAAATCATCCGTCCTTAGAGGCCTCGGGACGACTCCAGATAAAGTCACTTGAGACTCATGGCCGACGTAAATCAGGGCATTTATTTAAGACACTACATGTCAATTTAGGGCAATCTTCTGGCTTAGTTAGGAATTTTGCCTTTGATCTCAAGAGGACCAGATTCACTCTGAATGCTAAACTTTTGGTCCTGGCTGTGAAAATCACGGCTTTGGGTCCTGCTGCAGAGAGCACTATTCTGTTAGGGTGCTGAGAGAGTCTGAGGGAACCCCCAGTTCATGTGGCATTCTGAGACTGAGAATGAAAATTGGGAGTTTGAAAACAGAGGGGCCTTGATTTTGCTTTCATAGAAGCCAGTGTCAATGTGAAGTGACCCAGTGAAGGCAGAATGTGAGAGCAGAATCTGGCCAGTGTGTGGCCTATTCTTGTTGTGAACCCTTTGGTAACACAGATACCCACTGCAGAAGCTTTGGTGCACTTCCAAAAAGGGCACTGAGGTTGCTGAATTGGAAAACTTGAGCAAACCATAGGAAAATCCACACAGCACAAAAAAAAAAAAAGTTACGAGAAAGATAGAAGGACACAGTAAGAGAAATCAAATTGAACTTAAATGCAAATATTTGTCTAAAGTGTTTCCAATCTATTTGTAGTTCCAATTTTTCCAAGGAAATCCCTTGTTTTTTCTGACAGTACTAAACAATTCAAGTCATCCTGCTGGTGAATTCCTGCCCAGTTGGTTCTTGATTTGAACCCTGGAAACCTTCCTGAGCCCTTACCACTCACTTTTACGCAGAAATAGGCAGCTGACCAAAATCCCATGCAGCAGACAGAGCAAATCTGTTTACTACAACAGCAAGGCAGAGTATTGAGAATCAGCATATGAATGTCACATCTGACTCTCGGAGTGCTGCACAGTGACCTTTATGATTCCTCTGTACAATCGCTGTGGAATTTCAAATTGGCCAGGACTCCCATACAATTCCCTTGACTCTGTGTGAGCAGTTGGAAAAGCAAAACATGGACCCTGGAGAAATTCGGCCTGAGAACCACTCCCGGGAGAAAAGAAATGATTTGCCAAGAATGGGCTCAGACTTTTAGGGCAAATTGTGTCTTGCAAACTGTTCAATGTAGCAAATGACGATGGCTGACTTTTCTGTGTGTAATGTACTGCCATTTGCACAATGTGTGGGAATGCTGCCACAAGATATGGGACCAAAAACCATTTTCAATTTATTGTAAGAGCATGGTGCTGCATACTGCCCATGCAGTTCTAATATCCAGTCCATTAGCCTCTGAAGAATCAGTGCCACCCCGTAGAGGCCAAACTAACTAATTGTGAATTTATGAAAGACAAAGGGAGTGTAAAAGGCTTTCTTCTCCCAGGATTCTGCATCAATGTTTTTTGCCAGTGTGCCGTTGTGAGGTGTTAAGCTGAATATATATCTGACAGCTACTAAGTGTTCTAATAGTTAAACTACTCTCTGCATCAGGGAAGTATTAAATTTCAATACCGTGCTGATCTTTTGCAAATGGATGCAGAAACGGGTTATGATATCCTGGGTCAGAGCTAGAATATCAGGACTTCTCTGCTCAATGTGTAATTCTTTCACCTCTCCCCGTGCTAAAATGTCCTGGAGTTCATCTCACAAGGTATCCCACATTTTATGAGGGAACAGCCATGTTATTTGCCAGATCTGTTGCCCTGGGGCTATTTCAGTGTGCTGCTCAGGAGAGTAGATGTTGGTAAAGGAACCAAACAATTTCTACATCTGGATCTCCTGTTTGGCCTACTGTCCCTAGCCCCATACTTGCATCATATGTGCCTTGCGGCCAAATTTGGGTTCCAGAGGGTATGAGTCTGATGGGCTGTCACCTCTGGGGTGCAGTATGGGAGCCATGAGAACTGCTGCACCTCTCTAACCACCCAACTGTGCTGGCCCTGTTTCACACTGCTTTGCTGGTGATTCAGCCTCTCCAGGCCCTATGATCACCAACACTACAGCAGATTTCAGAGCGGTAGCCATGTGAATCTGTATCAGCAAAAACAACGAGGAGTCCTTGTGGCACCTTAGAGACTAATAAATTTATTTGGGCATAAGCTTTCATGGGCTAAAACTCACTTCATCCGATGCACAGAGGGGAACATTCATTGGGAGGTATAAATATACAGCATATGAAAAGATCGGAGTTGTCTTACTAAGTGGGGTGTTAGTGCTGACGAGCCAATTTACTGAATTTGGAAGTGGGCTACTCTCAACAGTTGACAAGAAAGAGTGGACATCACTTTTGTAGTGCTACTGATGCCAATGTAAACAAGGTGGCCAATTTCAAACAGCTGACAAGAAGATGTGAGTATTTAGCAAGAGAAAATTAGTTTTTGTAAAAACAAAGAGGAGTCCTTGTGGCACCTTAGAGACTAACACATATATTTATTTTTTGTAGTGACCCATCCACTCCCAATCTTTATTCAGGCCTTATTTGATGGTGTCCAGTTTGCAAATTAATTCCAGTTCTGCAGTTTCTCATTGGAGTTGATTTGTTAAGTTTTATTTTGTTGAAGAATTGTTACTTTTAAGTCTGTTATTGAGTGACCAGGGAGATTGAAGTGTTCTCCTGCTGGTTTTTGAATGTTGTGATTCCTGATGTCAGATTTGTGTTGAGTTACTATTTTGCGTAGAGACTGTCCAGTTTGGCCAATGTATATGGCAGAGGGTCATTGCTGGCACATGATGGCATATATCACATTGGTAGATGTGCAGGTGAATGAGCTCCTGATGGTGCGGCTGAATTAGTTAGGTCCAATGATGTTGTCACTTGAGTAGATATGCAGACAGATTTGGCAACAAGGTTTGTTGCAGGATTTGATTCCTGAGTTAGTGTTTTTGTTGTGCGGTGTGTAGTTTCTGTCGACTATTTGCTTTAAATTTGGGGGCTTTCTATAAAAGCGGACTGGCCTGTCTCCCAAGGTCTGTGAGAGTGAGGGATTGTCCTTTAGGATAGGTTGTAGATCTTTGATGATGCACTGGAGAGGTTTAAGTTGGAGGGTGTAGGTGACGGCTAGTGGTGTTCTGTTACTTTCTTTGCTGGGCCTGTCCTATAGGAGGTGACTTCTGGGTAGCTTTCTGGCTCTGTCAATCTGTTTCTTCATTTCATCAGGTGGGTATTGTTGATGTCTGGCTCCTCTTCTTTACCCTGCTGTGGGACCCCTCCTGCTTCTGCTCCTGCTGATACTGGAACAACTCAGTTAAGAGGGCTGTAACATAGAGGACTAGGAGGCCAGGACCCATTTTTGAATGTAGTTCTGTTTTTCACTGGCAAGCAGGGCCTCGGGGGAGGAGGGAGGAGAAGAAGGACTCAGCAAGTGACAGACAGGGTCCGCTCTCTCCTGGCCTATTGTACCCACTGCCTACGAAAGGTAGCCCTCCCTGGGCCACTTCCTATCACTTTCCAGAAAATGCCCCAAGGTCTCTATCATTCCTAAGGAAGCGTGAAGGGTGTCTGCTTGTCCCAAGGCACCCTCTGGGGGCTGCATGTAGGAAGATCATTCTCCTTTCCTCTCCAGCAGCAATTGTCTCTTCCTGTTTTATGATGCAACCTCTAAGGGCCAGATCCGTGCAAGGGCTCTTCCCAAAAAGCAAATAAAGGGATCACTCAAATCCAGCATTTATATGAGAGATGAATGCTTCCCTCTCCGGCTGTCCTTGCAACAGGCCATCCCTTCACTCAGGCCTGGTCTACACCGGAGTGGAGGGGGGAAGGGGTATTGATCTAAGGCCTGGTCTACACTACTCTTTTATACCGAATTTAGCAGTGTTAAACCGAATTAAACCTGCACCCATCCACACGACGAAGCCCTTTATTTCGATATAAAGGGCTCTTGATATCAATATCTGTACTCCTCCCGAAAGAGGGGAGTAGCGCTCAAATCGGTATTGCCATTTTGGATTAGGGTTATTGTGGCCACAATTCAACGGTATTGGCCTCTGGGAGCTATCCCACAGTGCACCATTGTGACCGCTCTGGACAGCAATCTGGAGTGGAATGCACTGGCCAGGTAGACAGGAAAAGCCCTGCAAACTTTTGATTTTCATTTCCTGTTTGCCCAGCTTTGAGCGCTGATCAGTATAGACTGTATGGGAGATACTGGATCTGATTGCTTTATGGGGAGACAAATCTGTTCTATCACAGTTCCGTTCCAGAAGACGAAATGCCAAAGCATTTGAAAAAATCTCTAGACAGAGGTCACAGCAGGGATTCAACACAGTGCTGTGTGACAAGCGTAACGGAAAGCCAAAGAATCAAATGGACACTCATGGAAGGAGGGAGGAGAGACTGAGGACTACAGCTATCCTACAGTCCCAGCAGTCTCTGAAAAGCATTTGCATTCTTGGCTGAGCTCCCAATGCCTGAAGGGTCAAAAACATTGTCCTGAGTGGTTCAGGGTATATGTCATCAATTTACCCCCCCACCCCCTCCTCCTGCAAATGAAAAGGGAAAATAATCATTTCTCACCTTTTTTCAATGTCACAGTATGTCTACTTCATCCTGCTGGTAGAGGTGATGCTACGGCGCTGAACAGCAGCATCCCATCCCCTTCCTTTCCTGATGGCAGACTGTAAAAAAGGCTTGGAAACTGTCCTCATCATCCCGTGAGTGCTCCTGGCTGGTCTCGGTGACTCCCGGTCATTCCCATCTTTAAGCTTTGTCTCCTGGAGAGGTAGACGGTGCAAAAGGCTTGGTAACCATCTTCATCATAGCAGCTGGAGGCTGAGCTCCTCTCCCTCCCCCGCCCCCTTTCATGTCTAATGCAGATTCTGTCCTGCCTGGACTATCATAGCAGCAGGAGGCTGCGCTCCTCCCCGCCCCCCCCCTTCATATGTTATGAAGATTCTGTACTGCCTGGACTATCATAACAGCTGGAGGCTGCCTCCCTCTCGTTTCATCTCACTAAAAAGTCAGTGTTTCTTATTCCTGCATTCTTTATTACTTCATCACACAAATGAGGGACACTGCCACGGTAGCCCAGGAGGGATATGGGAGGAGGGAAGCAACGGATGGGGTTGTTGCAGGGGAACCCCCTAGAATTGCATGCAGCTCATCATTTCTGTGGGATATCTGGGGCTCTGACTCGGAGCGGCTGTGCTCTCTGATTCTCTAGTAGACTTGCCCCATATTCTAGGCAGGAATGACTCTATTTTTAGACAAAACATAAAGAAGGGAATGACCTGTGGAGTCACTCCCATTTTTGTCCATGTATCCCTGGCTGACCTCAGTGAGGACAGCCAGAAGCACCCATGACAGTAGCAGACAGTATAAAAGGACTGGTAACTGTCATCACCAATTTCCTAAGCAGCAGATGGTGCATTACAGCTGGTAACCGTCTCTGCTACCTTGCAATGGCAAATGAATGCTGCTGTGTAGCACTGCAGTACCGCATCTGTCAGCAGCATCCATTACACATAAGATGACAGTGAGAAAAGGCTAAACGGGCTCCATGGTTGCCATGCTATGGTATCTGCCAGGGCAATCCAGGGAAAAAATGCGCTAAATGATTGTCTACTGTTGCTTTCACGAAGGAAGGATTGAATGATGACATTTACCCAGAATCACTTGTGACACTGTTTTTGCCCCATCATGCATTGCGATCTCAACTCAGAATTCTAATGGGCAGAAGAGACTGCGGGAACTACGGGATAGCTATGGGATAGCTACCCAAAGTGCAATGCTCGGGAAATCGACTCTAGCCTCGGTACATGGACGCACACTGACGAATTAATGGGCTTAGTGTGGCCGCATATGCTCGACTTTGTACAATCCGTTTAAAAAAAACTGTTTCTGTAAAATCGGAATAATCCCCTAGTGTAGACATACCCTCAGATACACAACTTCAGCTACAAGGGTTGGGTAGCTGAAGTCAACTTAGATCGACTCCGCTTCCACCTCTCGCTGTGGTAGAGTTCCGGAGTCGACGGGGAGCACGTTCGGGAATCAATGTATCGCATCTAGACTAGATGCAATACATCGATCCCGATAGATCGATCACTAACCGCCGATATGGCTGGTAGTGTAGGCATACCCTCAGGGAGAGACCTTTGTACACTTGTTCAGGGGGAAATTCTTCACTGGAGCAGCCAGTATCAGCTCTGATCTCCTCCCTCATCTGCCACACAACAAGCTACTCCCCTGCCTTTTGCCTTTCTCAAGCACTTCTCTTCAGACTTGATTTGTCTGACCCATTTTTCTGACAATTTACTTGATCAACATTTGGCTTCTTTGAACTCAATTTGAAAAGTAGCTATGAGTTTAGTGGCTTTGGGAAATAATTCTGCTGCTTTGTATAGGTCTGTGTCTCTGGATTTTCGCAGTTTTGAAACAGCATTTACCATTTCCACAATCTTTCTTTCGAGCACAATAAGAAAAACAGAACTAAAGTTTTCCATTTATGTCTATAATGCTGAAGGTTCACAAAATTTAGTGGCATTTTAGCTCAGGAGAATTACTTCTGTGGGTGCCTTCGCTGTGTCTAAACACTGAATCTGAGAGGAAGGAGTGATTCACACTAGTTGTTGATCAATTGTGTAGTCAGTTCCTTGATCAAGTTTTCATTTGTTCTGAAAAGGGTTCAAGAGGCCCACTAAAAAATGTCAGGTTTACTTCTCTAACCCCATAATAAAACAGAAAAGGAAATAGCCTTTATACGATACTAGTCTCTAGGAAGCCGTCTTGTGCACTGATGTTACATTCACCCAGAGCCGGTGCTTCCATTTAAGCAACCTAAGGGGTATCCTAGGGCACCATAATTTGAGGACTTGGCATTTTGTCACCCACAGCGGCAATTCAGCTGCTGGGGGTCCTTCCGAGCTCCCGGTCTTCCGCGGCAATTCTGAGACGAGTCCTTCACTCACTCCGGGACCCACAGCTGAAGTGCCTGGAAGACTGGGCGTGTGGAAGGACGCCCCTCCTCCCCGCCTCAGAATTGCCGCCGACCGGGAACGCGGAAGGACTCCCGCCTAGGGTGCCAAAAACCCTGGCGACACGCCTGCATTCACCTTATGAAGAAAGAATGCGTCTCCAAAGTTACACATTTCATATTCTCTCATTTATATGACGATTTGACAAGTTACACATTTCTTTAAATGTCACTAAAACCCAACCCATCAGTTGTCCAGGTTCCCTAAAGTATGTGGGAAGCTGTAGCCCAAAAGGCCAACTTCCTAGCTTGCTGTATTGTACAATGTGTGAGTTTTTTTCCCAATGGTTTGATTGATTTTTTATTTTCTTGGGTTTTGTTTATGTCGAATTCTAGTATATATTATTCATAATAGTTATTCATAAGGAATCTACGGGGATGTATCTTATATGATTAACTAGATCAAGTTAGTAGAAGTGCTTGTAACCTTTAGCACAGATAAATGGCCTACCGGTTTCCCCTCTTGACGGTGGGGAGCTGCATAGGGAATGGAACAAATAAGGGAATATGTTTACCCTAGTTCTGGAACAGACCCGTAACTGCAGGGTACACCGCAGAACATGGAACTCAAAAATTAGGCCAAGGGTTAAGGTTTCAGGGATGAGATAAGTGATATTAATACGTATGAATATCTGTCAGAACATGTTAACCTCTAGATTTGGACATGGTAGTTTGGTCCCTAATTAAGGTAGTACAAGGACTGTCTGAGAAGGCAAACAACCATAAAAGATGGTGACTCTTTCTAATCTTCTATGAAGCTATCGGCTCACATTTGCAGTGAGACATGGCAGGTGTTTCAAAGAAAAACGGTGAATAACCCAAAAGGAGCCCAAAATATATATAGTGTGAAAACAACGATAACATTATTACATTATTTATTTATATTTCCATTCAAAGACTGTAGTCTATGCCCATATTTTGAGTTGAATTAGTTTGTTATTGTTAGTATCTAAAAGGCAATATTTCATTGTTGCTTTCTTCGTTGGAAGTAGAGTGCTTCTGCTGCTGGTCACACACGTCAGCAGTGACCAGTGCGATCATTTATTCCACTGGTCCTAAAAGATTTTGTGTTTTTGCATGTCCTTCCTAACATGAAGAATCATAGAATATCAGGGTTGGAAGGGACCTCAGGATGTCATCTACTCCAACTCCCTGATCAAAGCAGGACCATTTCCCACTAAATCATCCCAACCAGGGCTTTGTCAAGCCTGGTCGTAAAAATCTGCAAGGAAGGAGATTCCTAAACTTCCTTAACTAACCCAATCCAATGCTTCACCACCCTCCGAGTGAAAAAGTTTTTACTAATATCCAATTTAAACCTCCCACACTGCAATTTGAGACCATTGCTCCTTGTTCTGTCATCTGGTACCACTGAGAACAGCCGAGCTCCATCTTCTTTGGAACCCCTTTTCAGGTAGTTGAAAGCAGCTATGAAATAACCCTTCATTCTTCTCTTCTGGAGATTAAAGAATTCCATTTCCCTCAGCATCTTTTCATAAGTCATGGTCCAGCTCCCTAATCATTTTATTAGCCCTCCACTGGACTCTTTCCAATTTTTCCACATCCTTCTTGTAGTGTGGGGTTCAAAATTGGACACAGTGCTCCAGATGAGGCCTCACCAATGTCGAATAGAGGGAATGATCAAATCCCTCGATCTGCTGCCAATGCCCCTACTTATACAGCCCAAAATGCCATTAGTCTTCTTGGCAACAAGGGCACACTTTTGGCTCATATCCAGCTTCTCGTCCACTGTAACCCCTAGCTCCTTTTCTGCAGAACTGCTGCCTAGTCTTTTGTTTCCTAGTCTGTAGCAGTGCATGGACTCTGCACTTCTCCTTGTTGAACCTCATCAGATTTCTTTTGGCCTAATTCTCTAATTTGCTTAGGTCCCTCTGTATCCTTTCCCTACTCTCCAATGTATCTACCACTCCTACCCGCTCAGTGTCATCTGCAAACTTGCTGAGGGTGCAGTCCACACCACTCTCTACATCATTAATGAAGATATTGAACAAAACCAACCCCTGGGCCAGCACTTGGGGCACCCTGCTTGAAACCAACTGCCAACTAGATATGGAGCAATTGATCATTACCCGTTGAGCCCGACGATCTAGCCAGCTTTCTATCCACATTATAGCCCATTCATCCCGCCCATACTTCCTTAACTTGCTGGCAAGAACACTGTGGGATACTATATCAAAAGCTTTGTTAAATTCAAGGAATGACACAGCCATTGTTTTCTCCTCATCCACAGAGCCAGTTATCTCCTCATAGAATGGAATTAGGTTAGTCAGGCATGACTTGCCCTTGGTGAATCCATGCTGACTGTTCCTGATCACTTTCCTCTCCTCTAAGTGCTTCAGAATTGATTCCTTGAGGACCTGCTGCATGATTTTTCCAGGGACTGAGTTGAAGCTGACTGTCCTGTGGTTTCCTGCATCCTATTTCTTCCCTTTTGTAAAGATGGGCACTACATTAGTTTTTTCCAGTCATCCAGGACTTCCATCAATCACCATGAGTTTTCAAAGATAATGGCCAATGGCTCTGCAATCACATCCACCAACTCCCTTAGCATCCTCTGATGCAGCACACCCAGCCCCATGGACATGTGTTCATCCAGCTTTTCTAAAAAGTCTCAGATCACTTCTTTCTCCAAAGAGGGTTGATCACGTCCACCCCATGCTTTGCTGCCCAGTGCAGCAGTCTTGGACCTGACCTTGTTTGTGAAGACAGAGGGGAAAAAAAGCTTGAGTACATTAGCTTTTTTTACATTCTCTCTCACTAGGTTGCCTTCCTCATTCAGTAAGGGTCCTAAACTTACCTTGACTTTCTTCTTCTATATGGCCCAGCTGAGTGACTCTTCCTGCTGTTATGCCTGCTGCTGCTGGAACAACTCAGCTAAGGGGGCTGGAAGATGGAATGCCAGGAGTCCAGGGCCCACTTTTAAATATGGTTATGTTTTCACTGGAAAATGGTAGGTGGTAGGGGTCTCGGGAGAGGGGAGGTTGGTCTGTAGGAAAGGAGAGACTGAACAGGCGGTGGGCAAAAGGCCATGGGGAAAGGAGAGTGGAGGAGAGGAGGGACTCAGTGAAGGATTCAGCGAGAAGCAAAGGGGCCCTCAGCGGAGAGGCGGAGCAGGGACAAGAGAAGGTGCCTTGTGGGTGGCGCCATGGGGAAAAAGCAAGACGGGACATCAGGGGTGGAGCGCAGGCCAGGACACCACGGGCCAGGTGTCCCCTCTCTCAAAGGCAGGTTGGGGGCTGCACAGCCTAGGGAGATTTAGCCTCCCCTGGCCTATTATACTTGCTGCCTACATGGGTCACTTCCTAGCAGCACCCTGCAAATGTCCCAAGGGCTCCGTAAAGCAGCCTGAAGGGTGTCTGCTCACCCCAGAGGAACTCAGAGGGACAAAGGATTTCTGCCTTATGCAAAAGATATATTAATGGGTGGAAGAGAACAAAGAGAGGAGAGGAGCAATCATGAGGAATGCCCTAGCTACCACCTGAGCTGGAAAAAGAGCTGTACCAGGGGAAAGGTTTGTGCCCAGACTAGGAAGGTGTCCAGGCTGTGAAAGAAACATATTGAAACATCTCTGAGTGTGAGAATCTTATCTGTATCCAGTTTCTGACTGTATTAGACATAGACGTGTGTTTTATTTTATTTTACTTGGCAATTCACTTTGTTCTGTCTGTTACTACTTGAAACCACTTAATTCCTACTTTCTGTATTTAATAAAATCACTTTTTACTTATTAATTAACCCAGAGTAAGTATTAATATTGGGGGAGGGGAGGGGACAGCTGTGCATATCTCTCTATCAGTATTATAGAGGGCTAACAATTTGAGTTTACCCTTTATAAGATTTATACAGGGTAAAACGGATTTATTTGGCTTTAGACCCCATTGGGAGTTGGGCATCTGAGTGTTATGGACAAGAACACTTCTGTTAGCTGCTTTCAGGTTAAGCCTGCAGCTGTGGGGCAAGTAATTCAGACTGTAAATTGGAGTCTGTGTTGGAGCAGGCGGGTGTGTCTGGCTCAACAAGACAGGGTGCTGGAGTCCTGAGCTGCCAGGTCAGGAAATCAGGGGCAGAAGCATTCTTGGCACATGAATTGGTAGCTTCCAAGGGGGGTTCTGTGATCTAACCCTCACAAGAACAATGAACAAAAATGGGAAAGGTTCATGAAAACAAGACACCCCGCTCTGTGGGCACAGGGACATCACAAAGAGCCCTCTCTGGGACGCAAGGGAAGTTTATAGTCTGTTCCACTCCAAAATCAGCTGCACAAAGCAGTAAGTTATATTTACTCAAAGGTGCTGTAGTAGCTAAATACCGCAGTCCAGTTCTCAAAAACACATGGTTTCACAACTCTCACCAGTAAGCTTTAGTAGAATATCCTCAACTCCTACAACAGTTTTCCTGTATAATGACTTTCCAGTAGAAACATTAGGTTTATCCTCCAGGTTTTGTGATGGATTCAACGTAGAAAAATCAAGTATATTTTCCTTACCAAATCTCTGTACATATGACAAAGAACTTCAACATTGCTGATTCTTTCTTTTTCTCTTTCATTATCTGAAAGTGTGGCTTCTCTCTGTAAAACTGAAAAGAACCATGGCCGCACAGAGACTAATGGAAAACTACTTTGCCTCAAAATGCTATAATATCTTATGGTAGTCTCAGGGCAGGTCTAAACTCAGCTGAGATCGATCCTGGGAGATCGATCCACCGGCAGTCAATTTAGCAAGTCTAGTAAAGAGAAGAGTAAGATAAGTCAATGGGAGTTTTTCTCCTGTCAACTCCCCAGCCCCCTCCCACAGTGTAGACCCTGCAGTTACTTGACCTAAGGTACATCGACCCCAGCTTCCTTATTCATGTAGCTGGAGTTGGGTAAAGTAGGTTCACTTACCGTGCTGGTGTAGACTTAGTCTTAGAGTCACAGAAAGGCTGAGTAACAGGGTGTGTGGGGATGGAGGCTGATGGATGACAATGAAAGAGGCCAAGTGATGCTCAGAGAGAGGTAACTCAGCAATGGAAAGAGCCGTGCTTAGTGATAGAGGGATAAGATATTGTATGAGAGGAATTTCTCAAACTCTGAACTTCCACAATGCAGAGCTCAACCAAACTGGGACAGGGCACCCTTGATTAATGAGGAGATATGCTTTCCCCCTCTTGTAACACAAGTTTCAAGTCAGTGGCCTCAGGCGATCACCTTCTGCAGCAGATGTATTTGCCTACTTTGTCACGAAGCTCTTTGGTTCTGATCCCATAAATGATCGGGTTGAGCATGGGAGGGATGAGGAGATAGAGGTCAGCCAAGATGATGTGAACATGGGGAGCGATGCCTTGACCAAACCGGTATGTGAGATTGGAGAAGATGCTAGAGGTGTAATATGTCAGCATCACACAGATGTGGGTTGTGCAAGTGTTGAGGGCTTTCTGGTGAGCATTCTTAGAGCCAATTCTGAGGATGGCAGTGATGATCAGACCGTAGGACAGGGCAATGAGCTTCAGGTCAAACCCTTTGATTACAAACATTAGCACCAAGCCGTATATCCTGGTTACAGTAATGTCCCCATACGTCATCTTGAACACAGCTATGTACTCACATTGAGTATGGGGGATAATGCGGTTGGCACAGAATGGCTGCTGACTCATAAGCACGGGTAGGGGCAGAATGAAGAGAACGGCTCTTATCAAACCTATAAGACCAAGCTTAGCTATTCGTGTGTTGGTGAGGATGGTGGTGTATCTCAGAGGGATACATATGGCAACGTAGCGATCAAAGGCCATTGTCACGAGGGTGGCTGAGTGTATAACAGAAACCATGTGAAGGAAGAACATCTGGGTGAGGCAGCCAGCCATACTAATGCCTTTCAAATTGAACCAAAATATGCCCAGTGCCTTTAGCACGACGAAGGTAGGTGTGGCGATGTCTGTGAGCGCCAGCATGCAGAGCAGCAGGTACATCGGCTTGTGCAGGGTCTGCTCCTTACCTACAACACACAGAAGCGTGAAATTTCCCAACAGGGTGATAATGTAGAACATAGAGAAAGGGATGGAAATCCAGATGTGAGCGGCCTCCAGGCCGGGGATGCCCATTAGGATGAACGTTGAAGGGTCAGAGGGGGTGAAGTTGAAAGCTGCCATGAGGTGGTTGAGGTGTCAATATGAGTCAGAAATGCTCAAGGTGCCTGTAAAGGGAGAGAAGCACAGTGAGGGAGTTACATGCTTTATAACAAATAGTACAGTAAATATTTTATAGTGATTCACATTCTAGGAGTCTTCTCGAGTGGGGAGAGAAGAACCACCAACAATGTCACTTCCTGCTTTATATAACTTTAGCATATGGCAGGAAACCTGTGTTTCAAGACTGAGTTTCAAGACTAGTTTGTGGGAAAATTACAAATGGAGTCCAGAGTTCTTCGGCCTGGTCACATACAGGAAAAGAACGGGGAGGAAGTGAGATAGGTGAGACCTCCTGGTGCAGCCTGCTGTGAATGGCAAGCTGCACTGTGAAGGGGAGGGTACCACATTTTAACATTCAAAAACTAGGACACTCCACGGGGAGGGAGGGTAGCCCCACACTGCCACCCTTCACTCCTTCCAACTGCCCCCAACAGAAACCCCAACCCATTCAACTCCCCCGCTCCCTGTCCCCTGATTGCCCCCTCCCAGGACTCCTGCCCTTAACTTCCCCTTGGGACCCCACCCCCTGTCTAAGCCTTCCTTCTCCGTGTCCCCAACTGCCCCCTTCTGAGACACTCCCCCCAACTTCCCCCCTAGGACCCCACCCCCTACCTGTCCCCTGACAAACCCCTGGGACTCCCATGCCTATCCAACTGCTGTCTGTCCCCTGACTGCCCCCCCAAGCCTCCACCTCATCCAATCCCCCCTGCTCCCTGCACCTCATCTTGGGACCCCTGCCCCTAACAGCCCCCCAGCACTACATCCCGTATCTAAGTGCCGCCGGTCCTTGTCCCCTGATTGCCCCCTTCCAGGAGCCCTACCCCTATCTGCCCACCAAGACCCCACCCCCTATCTAAGCACTGCAGGTCTTTGTCCCCTGATTGCCCCCTCCCGAGACCCCTGCCCCTAGCTGCCCCCCAGGACCGCACTCCCTATGTAAGCACCGCAGCACCTTGTCCCCTGATTGCCGCCTCCCGGGATCTCTGCCTCTAACTGCTTCTTGGGACTCCACCCCCTATCTAAACCTCCTTTCTCCTTGTCCCTGACTGCCCCTCCTGAAACCTCCCCCAACTTCCCCAATAGGACCCCACCGCCTACCTGTCCTCTGACAAACCCCTGGGACTCTGATGCCTATCCAACCGCTGTCTGACCCTGACTGCCCCCCTGAACCTTTGACCCATCTGCCCCCCCGAACCTCCACCCCATCCAACCCCCCCTGCTCCCTGTCCCTTGACTGTCCCCCCAGAACCCCTTACCCCTTCTTTAACCCTCCAACCCCCTTACCGTGCCACTCAGACCAGCGTGTCTGGCGCTGCGCGGAGCCAGACACGCTGCTGCATACATGCTGCCATGCTCCCTTGCGGAGCCACAGCCCTCCCCCTCTCCCCAGCACCTGCCTTCCAGATCTGAACACCTCAAAGTTCAGGAGTGCTCAGGCTCAGTTTGGGCATCTGTTACTTCATTTCTCCCAAATCAAATATACTGATCCACTGTAACTTGCTGTAGAAAAAGGAGGATAAAATTGAGCAAGAAATGCTTCTCAGTGGTTATTAGGACTGGAATTGCTATTTTCAACAGCCATTGCCGTTTGTTTGTTTGTTTGTTTGTTTGTTTGTTTGTTTGTTTGTTTGTTTGTTTGTTTGTTTGTTTAAAAGGAAGACAGTGATATCGCATTGGCAAATTCCTCATAGGAAGAAAGAGTGAAACAAAAGAATAATAAAGACACTTCAACTTTTCCTCATTTATGGAGGACAGTCTTATAATATGTATCCAGATATCCTCCAATTACACAAGCTGAAAATTGTTCCACTTTACTGCAGCTCTGTAACGGTATGTGAACCAATCCTGTCTGTGTTCTGGGCACATCCAAAATTCCTGCTGAATGACCTGCCCTGGGAGCGAGTTACCAGTGACATAGGGCTGTGGCAGAAGGAGGGTTTAGGTGCTGGGGGAGAGCCCAGGCCTGAGGCGGCAGAATGGAGGGGGAGTGGAAAGCCCAGGGCTCGGGCAGCAAGGGGTGCGGCGAGGAGGTCAGGGTAAGGATGGGAGGCAGCCAATTTTTTTTTTGCTTGGGGTGGCAAATAGTCTAGAGCCGCCCCTGGTGACATGCCCTTGTAAAATCATAGTATCCATTATGTATAGGCTGTCTGAAGCATTCTCAGGGAGGCTTCTCTGGTGGAAGATAAGTTTCCATTGTTTCCTCCAATGGCCCATTGCCCTGAAAAGGCACTTCCTAGCCAGTTATCTAGACTGAAATCATCCTGCCTAGTGGGCATTACCCAGGTGTAACTACATTTGAAATACAGTTAAGTAGTCAATATTCATAACTGCAGACAAAAAATCATACATGCATACAAATCAGATAATAATATTCAGAAAGTCATAACTTTTCCAATGACGTCTTACATGACCCATCTTGCATAAAATGTATCATAATTATGCTATTATCATATAATAATATCACCATGATCAATATGGGGTACATTGTCACAAAATATCAGTGGTTATTTCTACCAATGAAATGCCTGAAGTAACATAACAATAACAGTTGGAAACAAAACTGAGTAAAGGTTGTGTCACTCAGGCTGCAGTTCTGTGGCTTATCAGGGCATAGAGACCCTGAAATCCCCAAACACACTCTGTACCAGGAAAGATCCCAAAGCTGGCCTTGGATCAACAATCCTACAGAAAAAAATTATTTCATCAGCACTAACCACCTATCCGTCTACAAGCAGCTCTTTGACCCTGTAACATACCCCTCTGATGTTATCTGGACCAGTGATCTGCTAGGTCACTCCAAGCCTTGACTCTGGGAGCCAGACTGACTCTGTTCTGCTGTGAGAACCCCCACTCCTGGGCTGTTCACACACAACCTCTAACATGTTAGCTGCTGCTTGGATTGTGCGACTGAATGATACTAGTCAGTATCAACGATTCCAGACACAACCCTAGGAACCTCCGTCTTGCAGTGTCCAGTTATGCCTGCTGGATGCTGGAAGCTTAGATGAGTTCATCAGTTTAACAAGGAAATTGATATGCACCAAGTCTGTTATCCCCAGGGGAGTCTCTTACACGCTTCAAACCAAACAAATTGCTTCAGGTAGAATAAACAGCACATTTTTTAACTACCAAGAGAGATGTTAAGTGATATTAAGTGATAGGCAAAAAGTCAGAGTGGTTACCAAAATAAAATAAAATATAAAAATGCAGTCTAAACTCTCAGCCCTATTCGACTTGGCAACATAGAGAGGAAGCAGTTTTTCTCAACCCACGGGATATAGCAGTTCTTAATATACAGGTTTCTTCCTTTAACCTGGGCCAATCTCAATGTGTTCATTGCTTGAAGTGAAGGTGGCGGCCAGAGAAGGGCTCAGTATGTGTCCGCTTTGTCTGTTTTACACCCTCAGTCCATGTGTTTGAGGAGCACACGTCGAGGCATGTCTGGGAGGCATCGCTGAGTCTCTGCAAGCAAGGTTGAGCAAATCACTTTATGGGGTGTCATGCAGGTGAGTCAGTGTACTGTAGCTCCCTGGTTGGACAATGGGTTTTGATGGGTTGTTTTACACCCTGCCTGAGTGTTTGTTACTTTCCTTGCTGTTGCCTCAGGGTGGGGGCTAATATCTGGCTGATTTCCCAACTTACAGCATGTTTTAGTGACCATCATATAACAGAATTCTCATAATTCTATATACATTTATGATACATATATGGATAGAGACATGACGTTCAGCAGATCATGTTTCCCTTGATACCTTACAAGGCCTGCTTTATATGTAAGATCTTGATTATCTGAAAATGAAGAATATGGGGGTATAGAATGTCACAGCACCCACAAAGCCTCAGTGCTACCGGCCTATCATTGCACATCCCCTGCCTGCCTCCACAACCCACAGCAGTGCCCAGTTCTCTGTGTACACCCCCTACCTGTCCCCACAGCCTCCAGCACTGCCAGCCTGCCTCTGTACACCCCTCTTCCTTCCACACAACCCCTGGTGCTGGTCATCTGTCCACGGAGATCCCCCACCCCCAGAACTTCCACCCTGCCACACAGTGATACCCCTCACCCAGGACCAAAACCAGGTGCCACACACCACAGCAACAGCTCACAGGTACACCTCTTCAGTGTTAGTTAAACTCAGTGTCTGCCTGCACCGGGGAAAAGGGGGAGATGAGACTGAACTGCCTTTCTGGGGGCAAAGGGAACCCTGGCTGCAGCTCAGCCTGTGCAGGGAAGGAGAGGTGGACAGACCTAGCAGGAGGGGGAGAGGAGGTGGGATTAGAAGGAGCCAGTGTGAGCAACTCTTCTTCAAAAAGACACAAAGCTTTAACGTACTGCGGCCAGTTAGAAACCCAGACACCCCTTCCTGAGGCTGCTTTTCTGTGTTGGCAATTGCTGATGTTGCCACAAAACTGCAGTGGGCTTTCCCATGGAAGGGAGTATGGTCCAGGTGGGGGATGGTGTCCGAGACCATCTGCCAGACTAGGGGTAGGCTACCTATGGCACAGGTGCCGAAGGCGGCACGGGAGGTGATTTTCAGTGGCACTCACACTCTGACACCTGGGTCCTGGCCTCCGGTCCAGGGGGCTCTGCATTTTAATTTAACTTTAAATGATGCTTCTTAAACATTTTATTTAGTTTACATACAACAATAGGTTAGTTCTATATTATAAACTTATAGAAAGAGACCTTCTAAAAACGTTAAAATGTATTACTGGCATGCAAAACCTTAAATCAGAGTGAATAAATGAAGACTCAGCACAGCACTTCTGAAAGGTTGCCGACCCCTGTGCTAGAGTGTTACCCCCTTTCCCTTGCAGTCTCAGACACCTCCCAGACCCAAGAGGCCTCATGACGCCTCTTTGGTCTGTGCATCAGGGAGGATGTCCATTCCCCATGTTGCATAGTTTCAGGACTCTGTGCCACTGTGATCTGGATACTGCATGTCCCGCAGTCCTACCCACACCCACCGCACAGACTGTGTGTTCCTGGACCTCCCCAGGTAACATTTGCAAGACAATCTCTAATACTTCTCATTCTCTCCAGAAACGGAGATGAAAGGTCTCTCTCCCTTTGCCCTCTCTTTAAAAAAAATGGTTATCCTAATTGTTTTGAAGCTTTAAATCTGTGAATTTGAGATTTAAGCAACTCTCCTGTCAGTTCTCCTTGGGTCCAAAGAAGCTCATGCATCCTTAGAGGCCACAGAGTGACTCCAGATGAAGTCACTGGAGGCTCATTGCTGATGTAAATCAGGGAATTTATTTAACTCACTATATGTGGATTTAGGGCAAACTCCTGGCTCAATTAGGAATTTTGCCTTTGATCTCAAGGGGACCAGTTTCACTCTGAATGTTTAATTTTCAGCTCCTGGCTCTCAAATTCACAGCCTTGGGTCCTGCTGCAGAGAGTGCTATTCTGTTAGGGTGGTGAGAGAGTCTCAGGGAACCCCCAGTTCATGTGGCGTTCTGAGACTGGGAATGAAAGTTGGGAGTTTCAAAACAGAGGGGCCTTGATTTTGCTCTCACAGAAGCCAGTGAACCAGAATCTGGAGTGAACCAGTGAAGGCAGAATCAGAGAGTAGAATCTGGGCAGTGTGTGGCCTATTCTTGTTGTGAACCCTCTGGTAACACAGTTACCCACTGCAGAAGCTTTGGCTACACTTCCAAAAAGGGCACCGAGGTTGCTGAATTGGAAAATTTGAGCGAACCACAGGAAAAAACACACAGCTCAAAAAAAATAAGTTACTGAGAAAGATAGGACACAGTAAGAGAAAAAGAATTGAACTTAAATGCAAATATTTGTCTAAAGTGTTTCCAATCTATTTGTAGTTCCAATTTTTCCAGGTAAATCCCTTGTTTTTTATGACAGTACTAAACCATTCAAGTCACCCTGCTGGTGAATTCCTGCCCAGATGGTTCTTGATTTGAACCCTGGCCCTTACCACTCACTTTACTGCAGAAACAGGCAACTCACAAAAATTCCACGCAGCAGAGAGAGGAAATCTTTTTACTGCAACAGCAAGGTAGAGTCTTGAGAATCAGTGTATGAATGTCACATGCCTGACACTCGGAGTGCTGCACAGCGACCTTTATGATTCCCCTGTACAATCCCTGTGGATTTTCAAATTGGCCAGGACTCCTGTACAATTCCCTGGACTCTGTTTGAGCAGCTGGAAGAGCAGAAAATGGACCCTGGAGAACTTCAGCCTGAGAACAACCCCTGGGAAAAAATTAATGATATGCCGAGAACAGGGGCTTAGATTTTCAGGGCAAACTGTGTCTTGCAGACTGTTTATTGTAGCAAATGACGATGGCTGTCTGTTCTGTGTGTAATATGCTACCATCTTCTATGAAGCTATCAGCTCACCTTTGCAATACAGCTTAGGTGCTTTTATAACAGAGATGTTAACCCCAGACATCATATAATTGTATTACTTTGTGACTCTATGGTTTATACCATTTATTATTCTTTCATTCATTTTAATAAAGATCTTAACAATTTGGAATAGTCCTCAGAATAGGTATAATTGCCACACAACCTCAGGGTCCACTTATGACATTGAACACTCTAACAACAAGTGGTACTTGTGGTACTTTAGAGACTAACACATTTATTTGGGCATAAGCTTTCATGGGCTGAAACCCACTTCATCAGTTACATGCAGTGGAAAATACAGTAGACAGGTATATATACACAGCACATGAAAAGATGTGAGTTGCCTTACAAGTGACGGGGTCAGTGCTAATGAGACAATTTAATTAAAGTGGAAAGTCTGTATTCTCTAACCCTGTAGCTGGAATTGGGACAAGAACCTAAATATCTTCTGGTCAGATCATTGGCAAGATGTAATAAATTACTCCATAACTGAACCATTTTGGTGAACTTTTCTTGCTTCTGCATTACCCCAGGGGAACTGACTAGTGAAAAGGTCTGAGTCCATACTCCCACTCGCTTTACCTAGAGGACTGCCTGACCTCATGAACACGCCTTCCACTCTCCTGTGTGGCACAGTGCTCATATTAGTTACATAGCTGAGCCCAGGATGCCTGAGAGGCTAAATCACCAGTCTCATTGTAGTCACTTAGGATGAGGGCTAGGGTGTTCCCACTCTGGTGTACTCCCTTCACATCAAATGCCTCACTGACCCACTGATCATTATATTAAGTTGAAACCAAATATAATTTTCATAGATTCATAGGTTATTCATAGATTCATAGACTCTAGGACTGGAAGGGACCTTGAGAGGTCATCGAGTCCAGTTCCCTGCCCTCATGGCAGGGCCAAATACTGTCTAGACCTACCCTGATAGACATTTATCTAACCTACTCTTAAATATCTCCAGAGATGGAGATTCCACAACCTCCCTAGGCAATGTATTCCAGTGTTTAACTATCCTGACAGTTAGGTACTTTTTCCTAATGTTCAACCTAAATCTCCCTTGCTGCAGTTTAAGCCCATTGCTTCTTGTTCTGTCATAAGAGGCTAAGGTGAACAAGTTTTCTCCCTCCTCCTGATGACACCCTTTTAGATACCTGAAAACTGCTATCATGTCCCCTCTCAGTCTTCTCTTTCCCAACCTAAACAAACCCAATTCCTTCAGCCTTCCTTCATAGGTCATGTTCTCAAGACCTTTAATCATTCTTGTTGCTCTTCTCTGGACCCTCTCCAATTTCTCCACATCTTTCTTGAAATGCGATGCCCAGAACTGGACACAATACTCCAGTTGAGGCCTAACCAGTGCAGAGTAGAGCAGCAGAATTACTAACCGTGGTATGTAATCTATGGTTTAAATCAGCCTCTGTACCATCCAACTAGCACATACATATTGTGATGCTGATTTTCAAAAAAGGCTCCAGAGGCGATCCTAACGATATAGGCCAGTAAGCCCAACTAGAGTACCAGGCAAATTGGTTGAAATTATAGGAAAAAATAGAATTATCAGACACATAGATGGACACATTTGTTGGAGAAGAATCAACACAGCCTTTCAAAGGAAAATCATGCTTCATCAATCTATTAAAATTCTTTGAGTCGGTCAACAAAAATGTGGGCAAGGGAGATCCAGTGGATATTCTCTACTTGGACTTTCAGAAAATCATTGAGAAGGTCCCCACCAAACGATCTTAAGCAAAATAAGCAGTTCTGGGAGAACGAGGAAGGTTCTCTCCTGGATCAGGAGCTGGTTAAAAGATAGGAAGTAAAGGCAAGCAATAAATGGTCAGTTCTCAGAAGGGAGAAATGTAAATTGCGGGGTCCTCCTGGGATCTGTAGTGGGACCAGTGCTATTCAACATATTCATAATTGTCTGGAAAAAGGGGTAAATTGTGATGTGGCAAATGTGTAGACAAGACAAAATTACTCAATATATTGTGACAGACCCAAAGCAGTGGGGTACAGGAGTCTGGTAGAGGGCAAATATGCTGGTAACTGGATGAGTAGTTTTCTGCTCCCTGAGTGACCAGAGCAGGGGCTGCACTAGAGTAATCAGGAAATTGCTAGAACCAATTAGGGCAGACAGGCTGATTAGAACACCTGCAGCCAATCAAGGCAGGCTAATCAGGGCACCTGGGTTTAAAAAGGAGCTCACTCCAGTCAGGTCGGGGGGAGCCAGAGGAGAGGAAATACGTGTGAGGAGCTGGGATCAAGAGGCACAAGGAGCTGAGAGTGAGACGCTGTGCTGCTGGAGAACTAAGGAGTACAAGCGTTATCGGACACCAGGAGGAAGGTCCTGTGGTGATCATAAAGAAGGTGTTTGGAGGAGGCCGTGGGGATGTAGCCCAGGGAGTTGTAGCTGTCATGCAGCTGTTACAGGAGGCACTAAAGACAGCTGCAATCCACAGGGCCCTGGGCTGGAACCCAGAATAGAGGGCGTGCCTGGTTTCCGCCCAAACCTCCCAACTCCTGATCAGACACAGGAGAAGTTGACCCAGACTGTGGGGAAGTCACTGAGGTGAGCAAATCTGCCAATAAGCGCAGGACCCATCAAGGTACAGGAGGAACTTTGTCACAATATTTAAGTGTAAAGTAAATTAAGAGGTGTTACAAACAGATCTCACAAAACTAGGTGACTGGGAACAAAATGACAGATGAAATTCAAGGTTGATAAGTGCAAAGTAATGCACAATGGAAAACATAATCCCAACTATACATATACAATGATGGGGTCTAAATTCGCTGCTACCACTCAAGAAAGAGGTATTGGCAGCATTGTGGATAGTTCTCTGAAAACATACACTCAATGTGCAGCAGCAGTCAAAAGCAACCTTAGTAAATTCATGGAGGATAGGTACACCAGTGGCTATTAGCCAAGATTGTCACAGACTCAACTACATTCTCTGGATGTCTTTAAAACTCTGAATGTCAGAAGAAGGGTACAGATGACATAGGATGGAGCACATGATATTGTGCTTTTCTGATAATTCCCTCTGAAGCATCTGCACTGACCACAGTCAGAAAACAGGACACTGGGCTAGATGGGCCATTGGTCTGAATCAATATGGCCATTCTTCTGTTCTTAAATTGTTTCTCTGGGTGATGGGCTTCTTCAGACAAGCCTATTCCAGGGGATCCCTTTTAAATAGAGCTGGTGTAGCCACCCTAGCAGATATCAAGAGTAGGGTGACCATATGTCCCATTTTGGCAGAGACAGTCCCTTTTTTAGCCGCTTCCTTGTTACTTAAATGAAAGTTGCACTGACTGAGTCTATGGCTGCACTGTGGGAATGGAAAGGTCAAAATCTCCTGCCCAGTCTAGGGCTGGGGTATTTGTTAGGGGGCTTATTCCTTCACCCTCTCACTTCTCTGGTCCTTCTCGCATGAACAGAGAGCAACAATACCCGAAGTTCGAAGGCGAAAACAATTCAATGTTTATTGAGGTGAACTTCCAGCAAGCATGATTCCAGTTTCTTAGTGTCTCCCTTCCCAGCTCTGACACCACAGAGCCTTGCCTGTGTCCTTGTTTCTGTTCCCATCCCTTGTTCCCATTTCCCCCTTTAGCAAAACATGATCCCAATTCCCACCCCCCTTCCTGACTGACTGCAGATTATATAGTAAAAGTTGAGTTCCCCTTAGCTATACCTTAACCAATCATTTTACTGAAATTTAACTAACCAATCCTAACATATTGTAACATGGTTATTTAACCAATTATATCCCAGCACCTTAATGGGTTTACACCCAACAAAATTAATTATACAGCAGACAGAAACAATCACAGAACCAGACAGAGACCATGCAAATAAACATACAAAACAATACAGAAGTGAAGATTTTACAACTACATCTATACAGACATAAGGGTTTTCCAGCTGTGTCTATTGATAAGTGAGTTCTTGTCAGACAGGATGCTATCAAACTAAGTTTCCTTTTATATCTTTTAGGCTCTACCCTTTCTCTGGAGGTGATAGGAAGATCAGAGCAGGATTGTATTCCTAATAGCCCAACAGCATCTGATTTCAATGTGACTAGATTGGAATGTGAGGATGTGACTATACACTTCCCAGCTTATGGCTGCCTCCACTGCTTAGCCGAAGCACCAGGCCTCAGACTGTCACAGTAAGAGAAGGCCATTACACAGACGGACAGTCTTCCCGTCTCTGTGCATCCCCACCCCTACCCTGTACAAGGCCCCTTCAGCACATCCTGCAGGCAGTGGTTACTGTGACAGGCCCTGGTAGCACATCTCTGATGAACCTATGCTAGCAGGAAGCTGGGGAGCATCCTACAGCTGTTGTTGAGGCTCAGAGATTCTGGGTGGGTGGGCCGGGCTACCAGTGGATCTCTGAGACCTGTGCATAACTTTGGTGATCTCTGGATCCCTCTTTTCATTCTTCATGGAGAAGGGAAAAGACCTCCCCCCCAGAGTGATCAGAGGGAAATTTCCTTGTATGGAGCCTTGTGGACTCTCCCTTCCCTGGCCTGCACCCTGGGCTTGCAGTGCAGGACACGGCACTGCCAGGGAGATATCTGGTCCTATATTATTATTATTATTCTATTTCATTTTATATCAGTAAGATCACAGTTTTGAAAGCATTATCACTAACATTAAGCCACCCTCGAGGAATAGAGACTGCTGCAGGGCTGGCACTGCAGTCCAGTTATGTAGCATCTCTACACGTCCCCTGTGATTTGGTCTCCTGCAGTTTGCCTTTGGCTCTGAGCAGGGTTAAAGCTGGAACAAAGAAAGCAAATCTGCAGAGGTTCCCTGATGGCCAAGTGGCCCCCAAGGAAATGTGCAGACATGCTTCATATAGACAGTTGCTTTTCTGTCTGAACAGATACTGCCTGCTGCCCATGTAACCTCTTGGATGACTCCTCGTCCTTCAGTGTGAAGACCTCTGGTGTCAGCGGCTCCTCTTCTAGCAGGATTTGGGTACATTGGCAGGTTTTGGTATCTTTACAATGTAAAGTGAAGGGGAAAGACTGCAAGCTGTTTCCGTTTGCAGATGTTCTGGAGTGCAAGAAGGGACTGATGTGGACTGTCGGGATGACTCAGTGATGGTGCTGTAGGGCAAGGAGCACTAGATGATTTGGGAACCCCTCCCCCACATCTACCTGTTCTCCACGTTGGGATATTCAAGCTACACACAAATCTGACATTCAGAGCGAGTTCGGAGTGTTAAAGCCCCTATTAACCGAGTCAGGATTTCTCAATGGGTCCCATTTCTAGAGGTGCTGTGTGCTCTAGGCCGATCCTGCCAGGGGCTGAGTGAGAGGAGACCCCACGGAATATCAGAGGTTAGTTCCCAAGTCATCTCATGTTTAGTTGCTCCTGGAAATTTAATCAGAAAATTCATTTTCAAAGGTTTGGTTCTCTGTCTTGGTTGTGAACTCAGGAATTCACAGCTGCACTGTGGTAACAGGTCTGATAGGGCATATTTCTGTTTCCTGAATGACTGAGGGCTCCAGCATTTCTGCCCTGTAGATCCACCTCAGAGATACAGGGCTACCGGCATCTCTGTCCCCTCTCTGGTCTCCGAGTGCCACATGTCAGGCCTCGCAGCCTTCACTCTCATGGGGTGGAATCCTGTGATGCTCCCACCCTCAGACTGGGCCCTGGGCTACTGCACTGTGATTGCCCTGCAGGTGCCAGTGAGCATGTGTTGAGACAGGTGATCAGCCTTCTTAAACCAAAATAATGTTTAATCAAACAGCAGGAAGAACATTTGACATGGGAGAATAAGAGGGTTTTCAAACAACAGTCTGTACACATCTCTGACCCCAAGCCCTCCCAATCTGACAGGGACCCAGGCAGGCCAAGGGCCTTGAGTATTCCCCAGCGGTGTCTGTGCGTGTCAGACTGAAGAGTGCCTCAGCAACAGCTGCCCTAGCTCTGGACAGACTCCCAGCGCTGGCAAAACAAGCTGTGTAACATGGCTGGAGCCCAGGAACAGGGAATTCCCTGCTTGTAGCTCCAGTGTGGTCTCTCAACCTCCCTTAAGTGCATCCTGAGCAGTGGCTTTCCTTGAGCTATTACTTCCCTTCCTGCTTGTTTTCCAGCAGCCTGCTATTAAAATAGGAAGAGCCATACTGCTTTCACCTAATGTAGCCAAAACATAAACATCCCAAGAGTTAACCCAATATAACTATACAGCAAACATCCCCAGAACTGGGGTTATCACACACATTCATTATGGCAGCTCAGCTCCGTGGCAGTCACAGCGCCACTCCTGGGTGCTGCGGATTTTATTAATACAGGGAAGAGGGGGAGGGGAGAGAGATTGACTGACTGATTTTCATATGGGAAATGAAGTTCCATTTCCAAGAATACTCATGCATTTGACTTTGAAAACTACTTCCTGAAAAAACTCATCGTGCCTGAGTAACAGGTGCTGGGGTTACTGTGTACTAGAGAGTGAGAGCTCAGGGAATGTAGAGTTTATATACTGATCCTAATGCCCATTACCACTCCGGGTACAGGCTACAGACTGACAGAACAGAACCTGAGGAGAGCCAGTCAGCTATTAACCCCGGGACAGAGGAACTACTAGACTTTTGTTTGCTGACAAGCCACTGACTGAGGGCTGAGACGCTGGGATCTTTCAGGTTCTAAAGAAATCCAGAGGACAGATGCTACATTTTACGTCCCACTCTAACCTGAGAAATCATCTCTGAAAGATGAACAGAGGGGAACGAGTGGATTTACATGTGTGTGTCAAAGTACAAATGTGTAAATGTTATGCCAAAACTTTTCATTGTAATATCAATATTAAAAAGACAAAGTTTCATGACATGCATGTATTTCATGACATGCATGTATATCAGCAGAGTTGTTGAAATCTCTACAGGAAGCAGCAGTGGTAAGTTCACTGCTTAATGGCTTTTGCTTTAGAACATTTTTCAGAAATACTCCACATACTGTCTGCAGTGATTTTATGCCATTTACTCTTTGCTCAGTGAACAGTTGTATGATACTGTCATTAGGTAACTGAGGAGAAGCTGTTTCTAACACTTACATTCAGGGTCATGAACAAAATCCCTCTGCAATCCCTGTGCAAGACAAGTCAAGAGAGAACACTGGGCTGTGTTTCAGCACAGAGCTGAGGTGCAGAGGTAGAACAATTTCGTCAGCTACCTGGTGTTGGGAGCAAATTTCCCTCTGAGGATGTTTTTTTAATGTTGCTGAGTACCTGTAAAAACATTTCTCTTTCCTGGTACAACATTATGTGACTTTGTGTTATGGGCAATGGGCATTTATTAGCTTTGAATTGGTAACTTAATTCCTTTAACTCTTCCTAAAAAAACCCTTGCAATGATACAAGACTTTATGCTAGTGTAGACAAAATATCAGAGGGGTCGCAGTGTTAGTCTGGATCTGTAAAAAGCGACAAAGAGTCCTGTGGCACATTATAGACTAACAGACGTATTGGAGTATGAGCTTTTGCAGGTGAATACTCACTTCGTCGGATGCATGTAGTGGAAATTTCCAGGGGCAGGTATATATATGCAGACAAGAATCAATCTGGAAATAACAAGGTTGGTTGAATCAGGGAGGATGAGGCCCTCTTCTATCAGTTGAGGTGTGAACACCACGGGAGGAGAAAATGCTTTTGCAGTTGGCTAGCCAGTCACAGTCTTTGTTTAATCCTGAGCTGATGGTGTCAAATTTGCAGATGAACTGAAGCTCAGCAGTTTCTCTTTGGAGTCTGGTCCTGAAGTTTTTTTGCTGCAGGATGGCTACCTTTAAATCTGCTATTGTGTGGCCAGGGAGATTGAAATATTCTCCTACATGTTTTTGTGTATTGCCGTTCCTAACATCTGACTTGTGTCCATTTATCCTTTTACATAAGGATTGTCCAGTTGGGCCGATGTACATAGCAGAGGTGCATTGCTGGCACATGATGGTGTATATTACATTGGTGGACTTGCAGGGGAATGAACCGGTGATGTTGTGGCTGATCAGGTTGGGCCCTGTGATGGTGTCGCTGGTGTAGATGAACTGGGTGTTTATATGAGTTACCAGAAAATCTAATTACAGTAATGAGGATTGTTTTTAATAAAGTATAGGAAGGGATCTAAACTTTCCTGATTTACACCAAAAAATATGTGTAAGTGCTGGGTGTCAGGAGGAAACTTTCTCTGGAAGCAGATTATCTCATAGCTGTCTATTGAAGGGCTTCTTCCCCCTTTTTCTCCAGCATCGGAAACAGGCTACTGGGCTAGAAGGAACACAGGTCTTACCCAGTCTGGCAGTGTCTATCTTCACATCAGTGGTGTAAATCCAATACTATGTTCTTGATGATCTTCCTTGAGATCCTGGGAGTCTCTAGACTTGCACTGAGAGCAGAAAGATGTCTTGTTAAATATAATCTAGTTTCCTGTTCTTTTTCCTTTCAGGAAGGGAAGTTAAAAACTCCTGGGAGCTGCCCAGTACATTATGTCAGCTGTCAATGACACCAAATCCAACTCTGCAGTGTTACTTCTCACCGGGATACCTGGGCTGGAAGACATCCATCTCTGGATCTCTATCCCTTTCTGCTTAATGTATGTTATTTCGATAGTAGGAAATTCAGTTATTCTGTTCATTATAAAAACAGATCGAAGCCTCCATGAGCCCATGTACATTTTTCTTTCCATGTTGGCCATCACAGACCTTGGCTTATCGGTAACCATCATGCCAACGATACTGGGCATATTCTTGTTTAAATCTAGGGAGATCAGCCTCGATGCCTGTTTTGCTCAGCTGTTTTTCATCCACTCGCTTTCATACATTGAATCGTCTGTGCTCTTGTTGATGGCCTTTGACCGCTTTGTCGCGATCTGCAATCCTTTAAGATATACATCCATCTTAACACTCCCAAAAATAGCCAAGATGGGACTGGTGTGTATGCTAAGGGCAGTGGCCCTAATATTCCCACTCCCCTTTCTCCTGAAACGGTTCCAATACTGTCGAGCTAATGTCCTCTCCCATTCCTACTGTGTGCACCAAGAGGTCATGAAGTTAGCTTGTTCAGATATCACAGTCAACAGCATCTATGGCTTGTCTATTGCACTCTTAACAGTGGGGTTAGACTTGTTGCTCATCTGCCTCTCTTATGTGATGATCCTCAGAGCAGTGCGTAGCATCACATCCCACATGGAGTCCCTCAGGGCCCTGAACACTTGTGTTGCCCACCTCTGTGCTGTCTTGCTTTTCTACACACCAATGCTTGGCTTGCCTGTGCTACACAGATTCGGGGATAGCTCTTCTCACTCTCTTCAGATTTTCCTGGGATATGTATACCTGCTGGTCCCGCCTCTGATGAATCCAATCGTGTACAGCGTGAAAAGCAAACACCTTCGTGTGAGGATAATCAGGATGTTCCTCAAGTGACAGATCAGTTCATCACCTAGCTATGGCACTGGTGGCTTTGAAGACAAAAAAAACACGGACCACAGCCACCTATTCCATCCTGGACCTTTTCATCTGAGATGATATGAGCTACTTATCTCCACTTTGTAGGGAGGTTCAGATGAGGTCTAAACCCTGCCACAATGTGAGATGGATGTCCTGACTCGCTGGTGAGGGAGGACAGTGCAATGGGGGAAGGAGACCAAGGGAGGCAGTGACATGAACAAAGTTCTTGTGTTTCTGGAGAGACAGGGGACTAGTGGGATGTTGGCCCATAAAAAGCCGTATCCTTGGCTACTGTTACTTCAGAATTCCTCTTGATGCAGTTAATAAAGAGAATGGATGTGGCTATTGTTTCCCTTTTGACCTGGCCTGTCACTTTCCTGGCTCTGGTTAAAAATCTACATGCCATGAAAAAAGCTGCAGAGCCATGATTAAAGCTCTTCTGCAGTTGAAGTCCTGGCCCTTCCTGAGCAGTCTGGGCACTGGGTGATCCATGAGCGTGGCACCATGTGTGGTTAGAGGCTATTCAAGGACCACGGGCACTCATCTTCCCCGACGCCCTCAGAAAGGTGCTTGTGACTGAGTCATGTCAGAAATATGATTAATACAGGAGCCCTGGGAGGCCATTCTTCCCCCTGAGGCACCATCATCTGCTCCTTCACTTCCCTCATATCCCTGACTCTGCCCAGGCTGGAAGCTGGAGCCTTGCTGTGTTAAGAGCTGGCCAGACAGCCCTGATGTTCCACCTTCCCTGGGCAGGAAAGTCAGAGGACCCAAGAACAGCCCCCAGCCCGTCTTTCCACCCACCAGAACACAACACAATTAAAGGTGGAGAATCTGGGGCTCCCAACAGTGGCCTGGGATCCTTGGCCAGTTCTTACCACAATCTAGCTCTGGCCAGGCTGGGGACCACGCTTGTGGTAAAGAGAAGGAACAGAGGGAAGGGCCTCAGGAGAAGGGGAGGAACAGGAGGGTGGAGGTCTAAGGGGAAAATGAGGAGCAGGGGATGCAGCTAGCTAAGGGTTAATGTTTTTTTACTTGTAAAGGGTTAACAAAGGGAACCAAACACCTGACCAGAGGACCAATCAGGAAACAAGACTTTTTCAAATCTGGGTGGAGGGAAGTTTTGAGTGTGAGTCCTTTGTCTTGGTCTGTTCTCTTTCTGGGCTCTGAGAGTGACCACAGGAATCTCCAGGCTTTCTAATCTTCTGTTTCCAAGTTGTAAGTACAAGGATAGTAAGACAATAGTTTTATATTGTTTTCTTGTATTTACATGTGTGTAGTTGCTGGAATGTTTTAAATTGTATTCTTTTTGGATAAGGCTGTTTATTCATTTTTTCTTTTAAGCAATTGACCCTGTATATTGTCACCTTGATACAGAGAGCAGTTTTATGTCTTTTTCTTTCTTTTTAAGACCTGTTGGATTTTTTTTTTGTGGGGGCTTAAGGGAATTGAGTCTGCAGCTCACCATGGAATTGATGGGAGGAAGAAGGCAGGGGGGAAGAGAGAATCTCTTTGTGTTAGATTTACTAAGCCTGACTTTGCATACCCTCTGGGTGAGGGGGAGAGAGGTTAGATCTCTCGGTGCTTGTGTTTCAAGGACTTGAAGCAGGGAGTATCCTAGGGTCCCCAGGAGGGGATAATCTGGGAGGAGGTAAAGAGAGGGAAGGGAAGTGGGTTATTTCTCTTTGTGGTGAGACTCAGGGCATCTGAGTCTTGGGGTTCCCCAGGGAAGGTTTTGGGGAGACCAGAGTGAGCCAGATACTGGAATTTTTCTGGCTGGTGGCAGCGATATAAGATCCAAGCTGGTGTTAAGTTTGGAGGTTTCATGCTAGCTTCTCATGTTCTGAACTCTATGGATCAGATCTGAGTAGGAGAGTTATGACAGGCTCCCAACAGTGGCCTGGACTCCTTGGCCAGTTCTTACTACAGTCCAGCTCTGGCCAGGCTGTGGACCACGCTTGAAGTAAAGAGAAGGAACAGAGGGAAGGGCCTCAGGAGAAGGGGAGGAACAGGAGGGTGGAGGTCTAAGGGGAAAATGAGGAGCAGGGGATGCAGCATCCCTGAACCATTGCAGATCCCTGCAAGGAGGTCACTGGGGGAGGACAGGGCTGGAGGGTAGAAGAGGCACTTATCTATGGCCCAGATTATTGCAGCGTCTGAGGACCTCTTGATCTTTGACATATTTATCAGTACAACACCCCGTGCTGTAGGGCAACGTTATTAACACCACTGGGAAGATTCCAAGACCAGAAGGAACCACTGTGATCATCTAGTCTGACTGTCTGTATAGCATGGGCCAGAGACCTCCCCTGAAATAACTCCTAGAGGAGAACTATTGGAACAACCTCCTGCCATGATTTAACAGTTGTCAGTGAAGGAGAATCAACAACGGCCCTTGATAAATTCTTTCCATGGTTAATTACCCTCATTCTTAAAAAAAAATACAACTTAGTTCCTTTCTGAATGTGTCTAGATTAATCTTCCAGCCATTGGATCATGCTATAAATGTCTCTGCTAGACTGAAGAGCCCATTGTTAAATGTTTGTTTCTCATGTAGGTACTTACAGACTTGGTCACGTCACCCCTTAACAATAACACCTCTTTCTGTTAAACTAAATAAATTGAGCTTCTTCAGTGGAGCAGGTTTTCTAATCATTTCATCATTCTCTTGATTGTTCTCTGACTCCTCTCCAATTTATCCACGTCTTCCTCCAACGGTAGGCAATAGAACAGGACACAATATTCCAGCAGTGCCCCCAGCTGTGCCAAATACCCATGCAAAATATCATCTCTGCTCCTACTCGAGATTCCCCTGATTATATTTCCTGGATTACACTGGGTTTTTCAGCCATAGCACACCACTGAGCTGCAAGTCTTTTTCAGAGTCACTGCTTCCCAGGATTGTATCCCCCATTCGGCAAGGATGGCCTCCATCCCTTGTTCCCAGATATAACCTTTAAATTGAGCTATATTAAAAGAGATATTTTTGAGGCACAGAGGGATTAAGTGAGTTGCCCAAGGTCACAGAAGTCTGTGGAAGAGCCTGGAACTGAAACCAGTTCTTCTGAGTCCCAGGACAGCACTTTAAGCCCTGAACCATCCTTCCTATCTGGGACTAGTGGCTGGAGATGGGGCCTCTGGCAACTCAGCATGCTGAGATTGCCAGGAACCCCAGGAATTCAACTCCTGTGAGATCACTAAAGAGGAGCCCAAGAACAATTCCTTTTCCAGATGAAAATGCTGTGTCATGCTTTCTCCTGATTCTATGGAGGGGCAAATCCATCATCCAGGATGCACAGTAGGGTCAGAGATGGTAAGCAACACCACATGAGCTCCAGATGTGTTGCAAAATCGGCATATAGGCCTGGAAGCGACCACCTAAGTCAATGAGTCCAGTCCTCCTCTATGGCATGTGACCCAGGCGTATTGTTTGGTGCATAATCCTTTGTTAGCAGGGGCTAAATGAGTTCCC
This sequence comes from Gopherus flavomarginatus, assembly GCF_025201925.1. Taxonomy (NCBI): domain Eukaryota; kingdom Metazoa; phylum Chordata; order Testudines; family Testudinidae; genus Gopherus; species Gopherus flavomarginatus. The sequence goes on along the minus strand of NC_066617.1, from coordinate 367,827,898 downwards.
CCTGACAGCTAGCTGGGAGTGGAAGAGACTTCAGAAGCAAACGGTATTTACATCAACACACCTAGTCTTCCTAGATACTCAGCAGATAGTGGTGTTGCTCAAAGTGATCTACTTTGGCTGATGCTGGGTTACAAATCACTGTTGTACTGAATTCAGGGCTAGGGAAATTTTGTTATCAACGTTATTTTCTTTATTGTAAGAACAAAGCTGAGGAGAACTGTGCTTAACCTCTCCCAAATGAGGGAGTCACACTAAGCTGAAAGGACCTTGAGCTGGGGAAACATTCCCCTTTAACAGGCAAACAACTTGGAATATCCTTTCCCCTGTTCCAGCACACATGGCTGTTCAAGGACAATTGCTTGGAGATTGGGATAGCTCCCTTCATGGGCAAGTCATTACCCCGAACAGACACAGGAACACTTCCTTCACTGTTCCAGTTCTGTACAGTAATTTTCTCCAGAGAAACGTTTCCCTGAGACTTATCTAATTCCAGATAGACACTCATTAACTAAACTAAAATTTAGTAAAAAACAGAAGAGAGTATGATTAAAATATTTCTATACATCCAGACATGAGTTCAATTCATTGATGTGCAGATTCATTGCAGAGATGGTGAGCTTAGTAGTTTCAAGAAGTTCCTTTAGAATTCAGTTCACACGTCAGATTACAATGTCCAAATCTCATATTCAGGGCGTACCAGTATAACTGGAACCTCGGTTTTGTGAATCAAACTTCCCCTGATGAAATCTAAGCAGATCTGAGATGACAGAATCAGGACCCAAGGATGGTTTATCCAATTTAATGTCTTTTGACAAGTTGAAATTCCTCAGGGAACAGAAGGTAATTAGGATGACTTTGAAGGACGTCCATCACCATTACTTAGCTATATAAATTAACATAAGGCCATTTGCTTGTTCTCCACTTTTCATAGCACATTTCAAAGAGAGAGGAGTACTGAGATATCTTGTGTTTACAATTTATTTACATGATAGGATGTTCTTTTGACCTCTGAATTATCAGAATACAGCACAGACAGGGACTGTTGATTACATTTTCCACACTACTCATAGATAAGTAAATACACAAAACCACAAACATTATCTCACAACATGTCTTCTGTGGGTTATTTATTTTGCAAGATGTTTAACCAATGTGGCACCCTATAATGCTTTATAGAAATATGCTTATGAATGTATATATGACATAACTGGGCATGCCATGTAACATATCTCTGCACAGGTTATGATCTACTGAATCTATCCATCCTATCTGTACACATGTAACATTTTTGTATTCAAAGTTATAAATATTGGCTGTGTACTTGTTTGATTTTAAGTAGCCTTAGTAAGGTATTTGGTCAGATTCTTAAGCAAGGAATTTTCAAGTTAAATGCCCAATCAAGAAACACGTGATGGACAATAGAACCTTGGAAAACTCCAATCCAAAGAAGAAGTCTACTTGGGGACGTTGAAGGTAGCATGTGAACAATGGCTGCCACCTGTAAAGTTCTGAGTCATGTGCGGACATGTGACTTGCTGGATTCTGCACAGGATAGAGGAGAGGGACTCCAACCACAAAGGAAAGTCTATTTAAGCCCCTTGGAGACACCCGCTTTTGTCTTCAGCTGGCTCAAGAGATAGCCTCTCCAACCCAAAGGATGCCTGAAAGAAACTAGAACAAAGGACAGTAACCACAGCAGTGAGGATTGCTGGACCCAGACTAGAGGGAGATTAGTCTGTAAAAGAAACGTATTGGAACATCTTTGAGGGTGAGATTTCATCTGTAATCACTTTCTTACTGTATTAGACTTAGACTTGCATGTTTTATTTTATTTTGCTTGGTAATTCACTTTGTTCTGTTTGTTATTACTTGGAACCACTTAAATCCTACTTTCTGTATTTAATAGAATCACTTTTTACTTATTAATTGACCCAGAGTATGTATTAATCACTGGGGGGGGGGCACCCAGCTTTGCATATCTCTCTATCAGTGCTATAGAGGACGGACCATCTATGAGTTTACCTGTGTAAGCTTTATATAGGGTAAAACGGATTTATTTGGGGTTTGGATCCCATTAGGACCTCCCATTGGGAGCTGGGCATCTGAGTGCTGGAGACAGGAACACTTCTCAAGCTGTTTTCAGTAAAGCCTAAAGCTTTTAGGGATTGTTGTTCAAATCTGGGTCTGGGTTTGCAGCAGACATACCGTGTCTGGCTCAAACCAGGCAGGGCACTGAAGTCCCAAACAGCCAGGGAAAATAGGCTCAGAGGAAATCTTGGCACATCAGGTGGCACATCCCTAGAGTTTTCTGTGATCCAACCCATCACAACAATATAGAACCATTACTACACTCCCCTTTCCTGCACCTCGTCTCCACTCTTCGCTGGATCACTCACCAGCAGTTCTGTTCTGTCAGGACTTTTTGGAAAGTCTTCCACGGGTATCACAGAGGGATTTTGTTCATGACTCTGAATGTAAGTGTTAGAAACAGCTACTGGTCAGTTACTGGGAGACCGTATCATACAGGTGTTCACTGAATGAAGAGTTAATAGCACAAACCCGTTGCAAACACTATTTGGAGTATTACTGAAATTCTTTCTAAAGCAAAAGCCTTTATGCAGTAAAGTCCCCACTACTCCTTCCTGTAGAGATTCCAACAACTCTGCTGCTGGTTTTTGATATACATGCGTGTCATGAAACTTTGTGTTTTTAATATTTATATTACAATGAAAAGTTTTGGCATAACATTTACACATTTGTACTTTGACACACACATGTAAACCCACTCATTCCCCTCTGATCATCTTTCAGAGATGACTTCTCAGGTTAGAGTGGGAAATAAATGTAGCATCTGTCATCTGGATTTCTTCAGAACCTGAAAGGTCCCAGCGTCTCAGCCCTCAGTCAGTGGCTTGTCAGCAAACAAAAGTCTAGTAGCTCCTCTGTCCCTGAGTTAATAGCTGACTGGTTCTCCTCAGGTTCTGTTCTGTCAGACTGCAGCCTGTATCCGGAGCGGTAACAGACATTCCCTGAGCTCTCACTCTCTAGTACATAGTGACCTCAGAGCTGTTATTCAGGCACAATGAGGGTTTGAAGGACACAGATTTCAAAGTCAAATGCATGAGTATTCATGGAAATAAAACATCATTTCACACATGAAATGGGACAGAGGCTCATGGTTAAAGCTAGAGCTGGGCTGGAAAACTGAGAGGTTCCCCCCCACACGTACCCCCCATAAAAGTAAGACCCAAATTAAAATGTTTTCTTTTTATACATTCTCTGGGGTGTGTTTTCATAGAAAATGGATCATTTTTCTGTAAAATTTCAATTTCCACAATACTGCCCAGCTGCAGATGCCTGGATCCCCAAGAGAAATTGGGACTTTTCATCTGCTTCTCCCTCGTAACATAAATGAAGGCTGCACTGGTGGAGTCTCTGGCTGCACTCTGGGTATGGAAAGGTCAAAACCTCCCAACCAGTCTATGGCTGAGGATTTGTGCCCTTCAGCTACACCAACCAAGCTGCCAGTCTGTGGACTATTGTGATAGGCCCTGGTAGCACATCTCTAATGACCTTCCAGGGAGCTGGTGAGGGTCCTGGAGTAGCTGGGGAGGACCCCAGAGATTGTGCATGGGTGGGCCTAGCTCCCAATGGATCACTGAGATCAGGGCATAACTTTGGGGACTCCTTGGTCCTGGGTCCCCCCTTTTCATTCTCCAGGGAAAAGGAAGGGAGTTCCCCTCCTGGAACGATCTGAGGGAAATTTCCATGTACAGAGACTTGTGGATTTTCTGTCCTCTGGTCAGCCCCCTGGGTGTGTAATGCAGGAAAGGGGACTGCTGCCGAGAAATCTGCTCCTATATTATTATTAATTATTATTATTATTATTATTATTATTATTTTAGTTTATTTCAGCAAGATGACAGATGTTATGGCATCATCATTACCACTCGGCCACCCTCGAGGTAGCCATGTGAATAACAGGGATGATAAGCCCCAATTCCAGCAAGACAGCCTGCAGCAGGGCCGGTTCTGCAGTCTCATTGGGTAGCATTAGCTCGCATTCCCTATCATTTCGCTTCTTGAACTTTGCCTTTCGTTTTCATGGGGTTTATAGCTGCTGCACAGGAAGCCAAGCAGCTAAGTGTCCCTGATGGTCCAGTGACCCCTAAGAGATATTGCGAACATGCTTCATAAAGACAGGTGCATCTCTGTCTGAACAGATGCTACCTGCTGCCCTGCAACCTCTCCAATGACTCCTTGTCCTTTAGGGTGAAGACCTCTGGCGTCAGCGGCTCCCCTTCTAGCAGGATTTGGGTACGTTGGCAGGTTTCACTCTCTTTAAAATGCAAAGTGATGTGTAAAGGCTGCAAGCTGTTGCCATTTGCAGATGTTCTGTGCAGCGACAGAGGACTCAGCTGGGCTGTTGGGGTGACTCAGTGATGGGGATGGAGGGCAGGTAGCAGTAGGTAGCTTGGGAACCCCTCCTCTACATCTGCCCATGCTCCACGGGGAGTAATTTCATCTACACAGAAATCTGACATTCAAAGCGAGCTTGCAGTGCTAAAACCCTGATACCCTGAGCAATGATTTTTCAAGGAGTCCCATTTTTAGAGGGGCTGTGTGCTCTGGGCCCAATCCTGCCAGGGGCTGAGGAAGAAGAGATCCCACAGAAGATCAGTGACTACTTCCCAAATTGCATCAGGTCTATTTGCTGCTGGAAATTTAATCAGCAAATGCATTTTCAACAATTTTACTCTTTGACTGGATTGTAGATGCAGGAATTCAGAGCTGAGGTGCTCTGAGGGCACACAAGCAAGTCTCATTTTATGCGAGGGTTCCGTTCCACAGTTAGCGCTGTGATGGGGCAAGGCCAGATGGTTACAGTAAAGTACTGATAAACAGGTATGTTAGCCCCAGGCTAAACAAATCCTTAGGACCATGGTAACCAAATGGCAGTTGCTCCAGGTTAATCAAGGCACTTAGGGCCAATTAAGATCTTTCAAGAAGGCAGTGGAGATAACTACATTGATTAGAACACCTGCAGCCAATCAAGGCAGGCTAATCAGGGCACCTGGGTTTAAAAAGGAGCTCACTCCAGTCAGGCAGGGAGGAGCTAGAGGAGAGGAAGTGCGTGTGAGGAGCTGGGAGCAAGAGGCACAAGGAGCTGAGAGTGAGAAGTTGTGCTGCTGGAGGACTAAGGAGTACAAGCATTATCAGACATCAGGAGGAAGATCCTGTGGTGAGGATTGTGGAAGGACAGAAAGAACTGACATGGATTTGTAGGGAATCTTAGTGCATGACAGTCTCTGTTAGCCAGAGTTAGGCTAGCTGTAACCCTAATAATGCGAGATTTTAAAAGCAAGGATTGTGTGAGGCGAGTGGAAAAGAACTGTGTGAGAAGTTGTTTTTTGACCTTGTGTAGATAATACAATATGTAGACTGGCATCTCTTAAGTGAGGAAAAGAAGATATCAGGATGACCCATGTATAAACAAAATGCAGCTGTTGCTTATTATTGTCTATAACAAAAGTATAAATGCTTGCTGTAATTGTTTACCTGTTGAGAGAACTGTCTAGGAAGGGGAGACCCTATGTCCTAGTGCACTCTCTCCCTGCTGTAGCTGCTAAACAGAATAAAGTATCTGACTCTGCTGCACCCAAACAAAAAGCGAGAACTGAGTTTTTCTCCAACAGGATAAAGAAGGTGTTTGGAGGAGGCCATGAGGAAGTAGCCCAGGGAGTTGTAGCTGTCATGCAGCTGTTACAGGAGGCACTATAGAAAGCTGCAATCCACAGGGCACTGGGCTGGAACCCAGAGTAGAGGGCGGGCCCGGGTTCCCCCAAAACCTCCCAACTCCTGATCAGACACAGGAGGAGTTGATCCAGACTGTGGAAAAGATCACTGAGGTGAGCAAATCTGCCAATAAGCGCAGGATCCACCAAGGTAGAGGAGGAACTTTGTCGCAATACATAGTGAAAACCACATATGGTGAAACACTCATTGAGTTGAATGTCGGGCGCAATCGCCTGCACTACAGATGCCGTTTTTATATTGTAATATTTCTTTTTTTCCCCGTTTTTACCGACTGCACAAAGATGAACTTGTGCATGTTAAATGCGCCTAAGATACGACTTGCCTGTATTTCTGTTTCCTGAATAGCTGAAGGCTCCAGCACATCTGCCCTGAAGTTATCCCACAGAGTTACAGGGCTATGTTCATCTCTTTCCCTTCTCTGGTTTCTGAGGGCCAAATGTCAGGACTCTTAGCCTCTTTTCCCATGGGGTGAAATCTCACCATTCTCCCTCTCTCAGACTGGGCCCTGGGCTACCGCACAATGTGGCTGTAGCACTGAGCACTGTGCCTGCTCAAAAGGTCCAGCTGGGGTTGTTCCTGTGGTTGACATGTGTGTGCTAAAGTACAGCTGGGTAAATGTTATGCCAAAACTTTTCATTGTAATACAAATATTACAAACACACATTTCATGACATGTCTGCATATTGAAAGCCAGCGGCAGAGTTGTTGGAATTGCTACAGGAAGGAGCAGTGGTAACTGTTTGCAATGGGTTTGTGCTATTAACTCTCTGTTCAGTGAACAGCTCTATGGAACTCATCCCTGCTAACTGAGCAGAAGCCATTTGTAATACTTACATTCAGGGTCATGCACACAATAACTCTACAATAGCCGTGCAAGACTTTCCAAAAAGTCCTGAGAAAACAGAACCACTGCTCTGTGTTTCAGCAAAGAGTAGAGCTGAGGTGCAGGAAAGAGCAGTGTGATAGTTTTTTATATAATTTACCTCCATTACTTGTTAAAAAAGCATGGCTGAAGTAACTAGCACACTTAACTGGATATTAGTGCAAACACAGTGTTTGCACTATTCACCCATTTGCGATGCCAACCCCTCCCTCATCCAGCTGAAGTAACTGTCCATGTTAGCTTGTAGCTTACCAGATAACTACAATACCTTGCATGGGGAGCAGGTGCGGGTCCTGTAAGGATGAAGGGGAACCTGTCCGACGATCAGACTCTCAGGATTCAGTCAATATAGGCTGGGAAAAGCACTTCAGCTTCTGTTGGAGGGATTCTTGGGGTCAGAGTGTATCACTGGGAGCATTTGGTAAGGGAAAGTTAATAGATCCCAGTTCTGATCAAATTTACACACGTAAATCTGGAGTGATGTCGTTATTGAATTCAGAACCAGACTCTGAAAATTTATCCCATGTGCTGCAAAGAGGCAGTGGCATAATTTGAACTCACATGAACAGAGAAAAAAAATAAGGTACATAATGAGGCAATGAAACACTTTTATGAATAACTTAAATGCAGGACAGATAAACACAATGACCATTTTCACCATGCACTTGCCATATATGTACACACGTCATGATACAATGGGCCACACTTTGAAGTAGAGGGCTGGAAATGATGTCTGTATGAATGTCATTACTGCAAACTCACACAGTGCTCAAATAGTCTGTGGAATTCTGATCCACTAGATATAAATGGGGCCAAGGGATAAGCCTGATTCAAAGAGGGACTGGATTTACACCACAAAATATGTCTAACTAGTGGGTGCCTGGGGGAAACTTTCCCTTGGAGCAGTTAATCTCCTAGCTCCCTATTGCAGGGATTCCTCCATCTTCCCCTGACGCATGTGTAACTGGTTACTGAGCTAGAAGGACTGCGGGTCGGATCCAGTCTAACAGTGCCTGTCTTCCTCTTGGCATATCCTATTGGGGGTGTATATCCAAATCTGTATTTTTTCTGATCTTCCTTGAGCTTCTGGGAATCCTAGATTTGCACTCAGAGCAGAAAGATGTCTCGTTAAATATCATCTACTCTCCTCTTCTCTTTCCTTTCAAGAAAGAAAGTTCAAAACTTCTCGGACCTGCCCAGTACGGTATGTCAGCTGTCAATGTCACCAAATTCACACCTGCAGTGTTCCTTCTCACTGGGATACTTGGGCAGGAAGACATCCGTCTCTGGGTCTCTGTCTTTTCTGCTTCATGTATGTTATTTCGATAGTAGGAAATTCAGTCATTCTGTTCATCATAAAAACAGATCCAATCATCCATGAGCCCATGTACATTTTCCTTTCCATGCTGATCATCACAGATCTTGGCTTATTGATAGCCACCATACCGACGATACTGGGCCTATTCCTGTTTAAACTCTAGAGAGATCAGCCTTGATGCTTGTTTTCCCCAGATGTTCTTCATCCACTCTCTGCAATTCATTGAATCCTCTGTGCTCTTATTGATGGCATTTGACTGCTTCATCGCAATCTGTAACCCGCTGAGATATGCCTCCATCTTAACCCTGCCGAGAATAGCCAAGATGGAACTGGTGTTTGTGCTAAGAGCAGTGGCAGTAATATTTACACTCATCTTTCTCCTGAAACGGTCCTAATTCTTTCGAGCCAATGTCCTCTCCCACTCCTACTGCCTGCACCAAGATGTCATGAAGCTGGTTTGTTCGGACATCACAGTCAACAACATCTATGGCGTGTTTTTTACAGTCATAATGGTGAGGTTGGACTCGCTGCACATTTTCCTCTCTTATGCGATGATCCTCAAAGCAGTGCTGAGCATCACGTTCCCAACAAAATGCCTTAGGGTCCTGAACACCTGTGTCTCCCACCTCTGCGCCATCCTGCTCTTCTACATGCCAGAGTTCAGCCTGACTGTCATACACAGATTCCGGAAGAGCTATTCTCCCTTGCTTCAAATTATCTTGGACTACATCTACCTGCTGGTTCCTCCTTTAATGAATCCAATTGTGTACAGCATGAAAAGCAACCATCTTCGTGCGAGGATAATCAAGGTGCTTGTCAAGTAAAGACTCAGTTCATCATCTGGTTCCAGAGCTGGTGACACAGGTCATGACCACCTATTCCACCTTGGACCCTTATATACGAGGAAACAGGAGCTACTGATCATCACTCTGTAGAGAGAGGCTCCTACAGGGTCTAAAATCTGATGCTTAGGGGGGCCAAACCCACCCGAAGTTGAGGGAGGACAACACTCTGGGGAAAAGAGACCAAGCCAGGCAGCAGCATTTACAAAGTCAATCTGTTCGTAGAGAGCCAGGGGAACGGTGCGATGTTGGCCCCTAAAGAGTCATAGCTTCGAATCTGGGGTTAAACATCATACACCAAGGACACTCTCTTATCATCTGTCTCTGTGTCCCAGGACAACAAGCCATTGTTCTCAGCCAATTTGGCCCATGCTTTCAAGGCCCACTGGTTGCTAGGGAGATGGTGGAATTAGTGGACCCCTTCTGTTAATGGGCATGCCGGCAGGGTGGGATTCAGTAGTATGGAAACCGGAAAGAGTATAAGGGACCTACTATCAATCAAACCTTAACCCCTCTCCTTGGCTGCTTCAACCCTGCCCCTTGACACCGTAAGCCCTGACCACCCGTCACTGGAAGTCACACCCATGGGGAATATTACTTCCGGGGTCAAGGAGGACTCACAGCCGGAAGCAAAGTTTGTTATGTGACCCCTGTAAGAACTCCTCCCACTGTCCTCTACTAATCAGGAGGGGTTTCTCCCCTGTAGGCCCACTCTGAGAGGAGATTTGTCCCATCAGGGGTGTTCCTGGGCATGGTGAGCCCTCCAGAAGTGGTTCGTGTGACCCCTCCAAGAACTCCTCCACTGCCCTCTGCGAATCACAATGGGTTTCTGCCACACAGCACTGCCCTGAGAGCAGATTTGACCAATCAGTGGTGTTCCGGGGCAGGGTGACTTGCCCAGAAGAGAGTTGTGTCACCCCTCTAAGGACTCTTCCCAGTGCCCTCTACCAATCAGAGCTCAACACTATCACCCCATAAGTCCCAGCCATCGGGGCAGAAGAGGCCATCTTTTACCAAGAACATGTGCTTTAGAAATCGTGGAAACATGGAGGCCTTCACCACCCTGGTGAGAACTTTGGACTTTGTGTGAGCACCGAGGGCCTTTGAACTTGTGTGGAGAAAACGTTACATGAGCGACAGTTCCAGCGAGGGCCCTTTGACTCAGCTGTTGGTGGATACGCCAGAAACCGAGACCCAAACGCTCGTGAACCACCCGATGAGCATGAAGGCCTCTCGTTGTTCGCCCCCCAGAGGTAGAATACGAACGCAGCTCAGGGGAGTCAGCAGAGGACAAGGTGAACAAAACAGATGTTGCTCAGGTAAATGAATAATTAAGAAGTGATGGTTGATGATGGGGTGCAATGAAATTAGCAACCGGGAGGTTGTGTAAATCTAAAAAGAAGCAGTGGGGTGCTTACGCTGTTTCTTTTGTGAAAATCTCTCAACAGCTCGACGATGCCTTTCTAGAGGTCTTTGAGAACTGACATCAGTAGCCTTGTGGGAGCAGTGATGAACTGTCAAAAAATTAACAACAGGTTCCCTCCTCCTCACCCCACGAGGGGGTAGTGCCCTCTCAGGGGTCATACCTTATCCAACACGCCAAGTTCTTGATGCCTCCCGGGACCCCTGCCCTATCCACCCCCTTCCCTCTCTCCTGACTGTCCCCTGCCACCCCATCCAACTCCTCCTCTTATTCCTGATCACCACCCGGGACCCCTGCCCCATCCAACCACACCTTCTCTTTGTTCCTGCCCCCCCACACCCTATCCAACCCTTGCTATGTCCTGACTGCCCCCCGAACCCTTGCCCCCTTTCAATTGCCCTGTTCCTTGCCCTTTGACCTCCCTGACCCCTATCCACTCCCCGACAACCCACCAAATTCCCCTGCCCTCTTCAAACATCTCGTCCCTGCTCCCTGCCCCCTTACGGTGCTGTTTGGAGCCATTTGGCTTCAGCCGGGTCCACTTGGCCATGACCGGAACGAGTGCTGCGGGGGCCCGAGCCGAGACGGAAGGAGGCGCTCGGCCGGGACCTGGACCAGTGCCGGTGCCGCGAGGTCAGGGCAGGAGCTGCTCAGCCGGTACCGGGACCGGTGCCACGGGGCTCGGGCTAGGCTGGACAGGGCTGGAGCTGCTCAGCCGGGACCGGGGCCAGCACCATGGGGCCTGAGCTTGGCCAGGGAGTCGGGGCCCGTGCTTGGCCAGAGCAGCTCAGCTGTGACCGGCATCACTGGCCCGGGGTCTGAGCCGAGCCAGAGCTGTTCAGCCGTGACCAGCACCATCGCTGCGGGGCCTGAGCCGGGCCGGCTCGGAGCCTCTCAGCCGGAACAGGCACCGGTGCTGTGGGACCTGAGCCGGGCCAATGCCACTGAGGCCAGAGCCGGGGTGCTTGGCCAGGACTGAGCAGGGGCACTCAGCCAGGGCCAGGCCAGGGGCCAGGCCGGAGGGAGACACTCAACCTGAGCCGGACTGGACCGTGCCATGCCTCTCTGGAGCCCTCCGCACACCTGCCCCCCAGCTTACCTGCCTGCTGCTTGTTTCAGATTTCTCGCAAATATCTGATTCGCTGGAAGCAGGGGAGGAGAAGGAGGGCAGAGTGTTCAGGGGAGGAGAGGGCAGTGAGCTGGGGCCGGGGGCTGGGTGGATAGCTGCCCGAGCTTTAGTTATATTTAAAAGCTGTTTTAGAACCGGTTGTCCTGTAACAACTGGTTCTAAAAAGGTTTCTAAATTTAACAACCGGTTCCTGCGAACTGGTGGGAACTGGCTCCAGCTCACCACTACGTGGGCGTAAATATATCATGAATCAGCTGTTTTTGCTCATGTCTGAGACACAGACCTCAAGAGGAAAATCTGGAAAAGGACAAAATGGAAGAATAAACCAGCTCAGACTCCCTTATGGTAGGGGTCATGGTGTCCATTTTGACAGGCGGCTGTAAAAGGTCGTGTTAAACCAGACAATGAATAAAACTTATTTATTTAAATATGTCAATATGAATGTGTCCCCCTTCATATCTGTGTTAGTAAAAGACGGTACCAGTAAGTCATTTCTACACAGGCAGCTCTCTTAAAGAAAATATATTACATCTCCGGGGAAGTTGGGAGCTTCAGCGGGGTGAACCTTCTTTCTCAAGTGGCCAGAAAGCATAGTAAAACTTTAAATAGAAGACAGGTAACAGTTTGGATTTCAGAGAGGGACACTTACACTCTACACATTTCCACCCCACCATCAACTTCAGCCTGGACCATTCCACACAAGAGATCCAATTCCTAGACTCTACAGCACTAATAAACGATGGCCACCTAAACACCACCCTATACCGGAAACCTACTGACCACTATACTTACCTACATGCCTCCAGCTTTCATCCAGACCACACCACTCAACCCATTGTCTACAGCCAAGCTCTATGATACAATCACATTTGCTCCAACCCCTTCAGATAGAGACAAACACCTACAAGGTCTCTATCAAGTGTTCTTACAACTACAATATCCACCTGCAGAAGTGAAGAAACAGATTGACAGCGCCAGAAGAGTACCTAGAAGTCACGTACTACAGGACAGTCTGAAAAAAGAAAGTAACAGAACGCCATTAGCCATCACCAACCAGCCCCCAACCAGTGGCATATTATCGCCTAGGCCAACAAGGCCTAGGCTTAGGGCGGCAAATTTGCTCACGCCCCCTCCCCATCTCTGCCCCTTCTCCAAATCCCTGGCCTGCCTCCTCTGCCAGGCACACTGCGCTTCCCTCCTTCCATCTCCCTCCCTGGCTTGCCACGGGAAAATGCTGGCAGGGAGAGAGAAGCGAGTAGTGCCGCACTCAGAGGAGGCGGAGCAGAGGTGAGCTGCGGCCCTTGGGTGCTGGGAGTAACCCGGGAGAGGGGAAGGGAACCGCTTCCCACCCCAGCTCATCTCCACTCCACAGCCGCCATCCCCCGAACGTGCCACAAGCCCTTTCTCCTCCCTCCCTCCCAGGCTTGCCGCGGGGGGGCGGAGGTGAGCTGGCACATGGGGGGTGCATGGCAATTTTTTGAGGGCCTAGAGGTGGCAAATTTGTTAATCCGCCTCAGCCCCCAACTAAAACCTCTCCAGCACATCATCAAGGATCTACAACCTATCCTGAAGGACAATCTCTCACTCTCACAGATCTTGGGAGAGAGGCCAGTCCATTCTTACAGACAGCCCGCAAACCTACAGCAACCACACAACAAAAACACTAACCCAGGAACCTATCTTTGCAACAAAGCCTCTTGCTAACTCTGTTCACATATCTATTGAGGGGATACCATCATAGGACCTAATCACATCAGCCACACTATCAGAGGCTCATTCACCTGCACATCTACCAATGTGATATATGTCATCATGTGCCAGCAATACCCCTCTGCCATGTACATTGGCCAAACCAGGTAGTCTCTACGTAAATGAATAAATAGACACAAGTCAGATGTCAAGAATTATAACATTAAAAAACCAGTGGGAGAAAAATTCAATCTCCCTGCCCACTTGATTACAGACCTAAAAGTCACAATATTACAACAAAAAAACTTCAAAAACAGACTCCAACAAGAGACTGCTGAATTGGAATTAATTTGCAAATTGGACACCATTAAATTAGGCTTCAATAAAGCCTGGGAGTGGATAAGCCCCACTACAGTTCCTCACATCTTCTTGTCAATTGCTGGAAATGGGCCATTTTCATTACCATTACAAACAGTTCTTTTTCTCTCCTGCTGATAATAGCTCACCTTAACTGATCACTCTCCTTATAGTGTGTATGGTAACCACCCATTGGTTCATGTTCTCTGTGTATATCTATCTATCTGTCTATCTATCTATCTTCCTACTGTATTTTCCACTGCATGCATCCGATGAAGTGGGCTGTAGCCAACAAAAGCTTATGCTCAAATAAATTTGTTACTCTCTAAAGTGCCACAAGTACTCCTGTTCTTCTTACCCTTTACACAAACCGGCTTGAATACATTTTAAAAGAAACAAGACCATTGTGTCAGATGTGGATGTGCAATGGCAGGCAAATTTGGTGGATAGGCACCGGTTCTCCAAATGCAGCAGCAGTTTTAAGTACATCTTAACAGTGATAGACATTCTATCTAAATATGTCTGGGCCTTAGGTCTAAAAGACAAGACAGGTGTTGAGGTATGCAAGGCCTTTCAAGCTATTTTCAGCAAAGGTTGCGTGCCTCAAAAATTACAAACCGATCAGGGGGAAGAATTTTTAAGCAAACCTTTAAGCAGATTATTAAAGTGGCATGGAGTTCACCATCTTCTTACTAATTATGAAGTCAAAGCAGGGGTTGTAGAGCGATTTAACAGAACTTTAAAACCTAGGATGTGGAGATATTTTACAGCCCATAACACCTTTTGCTACACTGATGTGTTACCTGACTCTAAAGAGTTACAACCAAAGTTTAACAGAACTATATGTAACAGACCCGCTGATGTTAGCCCTTCAAATTCTTTGAAGGTGTGGAAAATGGTTTACGGAAATCGTTTAAAATAACACCGCTTGTTGACCCTAAATAATCCCCCACAGGAGGATTCCACTCACTCTCCCTTTTCACAAATATCACCAAGACAGTGTCGTGGTACAGGCACCACTCTTGCAACCTCTCTAGGAGGTTGTATAGTTCTAAGCGGGCATAAGCGGTGGTGAAACAGGCTATGAAGAAGTTGGTATTGCCAGAGACAGAGTACTGGTCTTTTGCGTGCTTCCAAGACACACATGCGGTTTCATCATCGATAAACTCACAGGATGAAACCTTGTAATTGAGGGAAAACAGGTACTGAAAGAGTGGAGAAATTGGAGAGGATCCAGAGAAGAGCAACAAGAATGATTAAAGGTCTTGAGAACATGACCTATGAAGGATGGCTGAAGGAATTGGGTTTGTTTAGGTTGGAAAAGAGAAGACTGAGAGGGGACATGATAGCAGTTTTCAGGTATCTAAAAGGGTGTCATCAGGAGGAGGGAGAAAACTTATCCACCGTAGTTAGCCTCTAAGAATAAACAAGAAGCAATGGGCTTATACTGCAGCAAGGATAGTTTAGACTGGACATTAGGAAAAAGTTCCTAACTGTCAAGGTGGTTAAACACTGGAATAAATTGCCTAGGGAGGTTGTGAAATCTCCATCTCCGGAGATATTTAAGAGTAGGTTAGATAAATGTCTATCAGGGCTAGTCTAGACAGTATTTGGTCCTGCCATGAGGGCAGAGGACTGGACACGATAACCTCTTGAGGTCCCTGCCAGTCCTAGAATCTATGAATCTATGAATTTATAAAATCTAAAGGTTTATTCATAAAAGGAAAAAGATACAGATGAGAGCTAGAATTGGTTAAATGGAATCAATTACATACAGTCATGGCAAGGTTCTTGGTTCAGACTAGTAGCAGTGATAGAATAAAGTGCAGGTTTAAATTAAGTCTCTGGAGTACATCCCCAGCTGGGATGGGTCATCAGTTCTTTGTTCAGAGCTTCAGTTTGTAGCAAAGTCCCTCCAGAGGTGAGAAGCAGGATTGAACACAAGATGGAGATGAGGCATCAGCCTTTTATAGTTTTATCCAGGTGTAAGAACACCTTTTCGTCCTTACTGTGGAAAATTACAAGCAAAATGGAGTTTGGAGTCATATGGACAAGTCCCTGCATACTTTGCTGACTCACAAAGTGTATCTGCCTTTTCTCAATGGATCAGTTGTGCGGCTGATGGTCCTTAATGGGCCATCAAGCAGGCTAGACAGAGCTGACACCAACTCGCCTGGGATGTCACCCAGAAGCATAGCATAAGTTTGAAATACAGACAGGATAGAGCCAATATTCATAACTTCAATTACAAAATGACACATGCATACAAACAGCAAAATCATAACCAGCAATCCATAACCTGGTTTTACACCCCTATATGACCCCCTTTACATAAGATTTGGTGCCACTACAGGACCTTGGTTGTAGCCATGTTCTATACGGTCCCAGTTCAAGTCAATAAGGTGACATACACATCTTCCAGTTTGGTCATTTTTTTTAAAACACAGTCAGGGTCTGCACTAAATTGCACAGCATTTATCAAGGTAACCCCTTACGCTAAATGTTCTTGTATTAGGCACAGACATTGCATAGCATAACGTATGGCAAAAACAGTGTTTAACAAGCTTTCCAAATACAGCTCAGCACACAGGCCCCGGAGCTTGCAGTTTATATTTACTGAAGTCCAAGTCACACAGTCATGGCGCCGTTGAGCTGGCACATCTATGACAGAGCCCTCACAATCTTCAAAAAGCTTTTCCCTAAGGCAGTTTTTAAGGACAGCATAAACAGCAACACGTACAATAGTCTGCATGACTTTTTTACGCTCAGGATGTGGCACTGGCTCAGTTAGTTCCATGCCAAGCCTCCTAAACTCCTCATAGCCATCATCCTTGGAGTCCTCTTCAACAATTTGTATCGGCATTGAATAAAAACAAGGAGAACCCGGTTCATCTTCGCTGCTTGATGTAATGCTGTCCAGGGCCTCCGAGTCCTCTAGAAAAGCATCGTCCAGCTGTTGAGAGATTTACAGAAAAGAAACAGTGTAAGTTCTCCCTGCTTGTTTTTAAATGGAGACAACCCAACCCCCACTCCCCGGTTTCTTAACCCATTACACTCCATCATCAATGGTCACTTTTGAATCATTCATTTACCTGAGCAATGTCTTTTCCATTCACCTTGTCCTCCGATGACTCCCTCAAGCTGTGTTTGCCTTCCACCTTTAGGGGGGTGGAAAATGAGAGCCATCACACTCATCAGGGTGCCTCACAAGAGTTTGGGTGTCAGGTTCTGGCGTATCCATCAACGGCTGAGTCAAAGAGCCCTTGTGGGAACTGTCGCTGATGTAGCGCTTTCTCCACACAAGTTCAAAGGCCTTCAGGGCTAAAACAAAGTCCAAAGTGCTCACAGAGGTGGTGAAAAAGGAGTCCATGTTTCCACGATTTCTAAAGCACGTGTCCTTGGTAAAAGATGGTCTCTTCTGTCCCGATTACTGGGACTTATGGGGTGATAGTGCTGCGCTCTGATTGGCCGAGGGCACTGGGAGGAGTTCTCAGAGGGGTCACACGACCCTCATCTGGGTGGGTCACCCTGCCCCGCAACACCACTGATTGGCCAAATCTGCTTTTGGGGTGGTTCTATGCAGCTGAAACCCATCGCGATTGGTAGAGTGCAGTGGGAGGAGATCTCAGAGGGGTCACACGAGCCACATCTGGATGAGTCACCCCACCCTGGAACACCCATGATTGGTCAAATGACCTCTCGGTGTAGGCCTATGGGGGCGAAACCATTCCTGATTGGTAGTGGACAGTGGGAGGAGCTCTGAGAGGGGTCACATGACATACTTTGCTTCCGGTCATGTGTCCGCCTTGACTCTGGAAGTAATATCCCTGTGGATGGGGCTTCTGGTGATAGGTGGGCGGGGTTTAAGGGTCAAGGGGCAAAGTATTACGGGTCAAGGGGCCAGTTTGGGTTTGATTGATGGTAGCCCCTAATAGTACCACTGGACACCCTTAGGGGCCCTTGCCTTCTAAAAGGGTGGCTTTGTCAATTTAGTATCAGCTCTTCTTGAAGGAAGGATTGATTCTTGAACCATATGAGGTAAAGTAACAAATCCAGTGAGCTAGCCACACCCTCAATCTCATCCAAGCCCCCAGGTCCCCCTTCATATTGGAATCTGAATTTAGATGTCATACCCCAAGGAAAGTCTCTTATACATCAGTCTCTGTGTCCCAGGACAACAAGCCATTCTTCTCATTCATTTTTAGCCCATGCTTAGCAGACCCGCTGGATGATAGAGAGATGTTGGAATCTGTGGGCCCCTTCTGTTAGTGGGCATGCTGGCAGGGTGGGATTCAGTAGTGTGGTAACCGGACACCCTTGGTGGCCCTTGCCTTCTAAAAGGGTGGCTTTGTAAATTTAGTGTCAGGTGTTCTGGAACGAGAGGCCTTGGACATTCGGGACTTCACTTTCTTTTGAAGCTTGCTGAAGGTTTGCTTGAGGCACATTAACATCGGTTTGAGCACTGTAACTTTGCTCCTTGGAGGGGATGGTGTCCTAGCTCTGGAGGCCTTTGGTGACTTTGGGGGAGAACCGTCAGGATTCCCAGTTGCTTTCTCCCCAGCTTGCGAAAGCCCTGTTGTACTCGTCGCAATGGACACCATCTTTGGTTGCTTGGTGGGAGCCGTTTTCCCAGTTCCATCCTGTGTCTTGCTCTTGCCTACTGGAAGGAGCCACAGTACTGGCATCTTGTTGTGGTTGGATGATGCTGAGGAGTCTCCTGGAGTCCATCGCTTTGGAATTCCATGGGGTCTTGTGGGCAAGTCAGCACCTGCAGAGCCAGCTGGTTTCTTCCATCGAAGCTTACTGCACTTCTTGCAGATTTTGATTGGCGGCTGGTCCCTGGAGAGCTTTGAATTCACAGTTCCATCAAACCCCTGTGAATCCACGATGTCTTGAAGACCATGCAGCTCAGCAGATGTCTCCTTCTGAGTTTGCTTACCCTTCATCTTTCCTGGATATACCTTGCGGCACTGCTGGCAAACTGAGACCTGGCCCACCATGAGGTGGGAGCTGCTCAACATTTCTGTCAGCTGCTTGATCTGCAGGTCGTGTGCAGCGTGCCCAGCAAGGAGAGAGTCAAGGGTGGATCTTCTGAGCTGTTCAGAGCCTGGTGCCTCTGTGGCAACCTGGTGGCATTGGGTCCTGGGAAGATCTGCCCTGCTCTCACCTGCCTGTGCCCCTGGCCCCAGGCAGGAGCCTTCTCCCAAGATCACCTTCCTCTCCATGTGCAGCTCCAGCTTCTCTTCAGTCCCTTTGGTGCCGCTCACACTGGTAAGGGGCTTTTTCAATTCGCTCCTACAAATATGGAGTGTGGCTTTGAGGGACTTCTCTGCTATTGTGGTTCCTGGAGGTGGCAATGCCAGACCCACCATTGCTGGCAGAGTGCAGTGATGCGGGTTAATCTGGTTTCCTGACACGCCATCATTCCTGCCCGTCTCCATCGTGGTATCTTCCACTGGCGTTGGAGGACTTGTGGAAGAAGAACAGCTTGTGCTCTGCCTCCCCGTCTGCAGGAAATCAGTCTCCATCTCACTGAACTCCACACTGGCTCCCCTGGCTTGGACGGCGTGAGGGAGCTTTGCCGGGGGCTCTGGGTCCAGGGTGAGCAGCCCCCTCTGCATGACGAGATGCTCATGCCTTATGTGGACTTCGATGGGGTGGGCAGGCTGTTGTCCCATTGTTGGGAATGCCACTGTCCTCTGCTTTCCTCGCTCCCTGGGGGCGCGGAGTGGCCCAGGCAGGGTAGTTTCTCTCAGGAAGGGACCATCTCTGTGTGATTCTCTCACTATCTTAGGAAATACCATCATTTGGATCTCTGAGCATTTCTGAGCCACGTGATCCTGCAGCTTGACCCTGGTTGTGGGCACAAGCCTGGACAGGATGGCATCAGGGGATGCCATGATCCAGTGGGCCTTTTGGGACAGGGTTACCGAGGGGCAGACACATGGCTCCTGGATGTCCTGTGCATGCTGAGGGCTGGTGTCAGATCTCAGGGGCTTTGAGGCCTTTTCTGGAAATCCACAATTGGACTGATCTATGTTGAATGCCCATTGCTGCTTGGTGTCCTGCTCACCCAGCAATGGCTCCCCCAGGATACAGGTTTTTGGAGCCCCCAGTTGGCTCTGCAGCTGCTTCTCTCGGATGTTGAGGTCTGAGCCATGGGCTGACATCTGGTCCAGACCTATGTTCTGCTCTCGCCGGTCTCGTCTGCTGTGGGCAGGAGGACTGGGAAGAGGCTGGGCTTGGATGGGATGAGTGGATCCTTCCCGGTTTGCAACCATCATGATCTCCCTTGTGTGGCAGAGGGGCTCTGACCAAGTCACGGAGGCTTCTCTCAGGGAAAAGAAGCTGGGACTCCAGAGGGAAGAGGTGGTGGATTCCATAGAGGAATAGGAGAACTGGGTCATGGCAGATGTCAACACACCCGGCCTGTGGGAGAGAGCAGACAGGAACAGATGGGACATGGCCCTGCTGAGCAAAAGCAGGGCTTGGACACAGCCTTCCAACAGCAGTGCAATGGGGCAGTGCCTAGGCATGCGTTGCACACCACAGCCTGACACAAGGACATCAACTGGGTAACGAAGGACTGAGAGGGGGAGCTGGCACTCATTTTATCTAGAACGATAACCCCTTCATCACACACACATGTGCAGCACCTAGCACAATGGGGCCTTGAGCATGATCAGGTCTCTACTGCTATTTTAATAGAAAGATTAGCTAAGAACAATTGGTTTGGGGGAGGAAGATGTGAGCATTGGTGTGCAACCCTTGCCAGAGGACGTTGTGAAGGCCAAGACTATAAACTATAAAAGGAACTAGATAAATTCCTCAATGGCTATGAGCTAAGGTGGGCAGGGATGGTGTCACTAGTCTCTGTTTTTCTGAAGCTGGGGATGGGCGACAGTGGATGGATCATATCATGATTCCCTGTTCTGGTCATTCTCTCTGCTGCACTGGCATTGGCCATTTTTGGAAGAAAGGATACTGGGCTAGATGAACCTTTCATCTGACCCAGTCTGACAGTTCTTATGTTCTTATATTCTAACCCACTGGAAAACTGTCCTCTTCTAATGGCTGACACACTAAAGGCTAATAACCTACTATTGTTCCCAGTTAAGGGAGTTTCTCCAGTGGTGGAGGTCTGTGCTATGGTCCCAAAAGTCCTGGGTTTGAACCCAGCTGATGACTGGTGTTTGGGATGTATCATGTGGTGACCCCCTCGCTGCTTGTCTGCTGCCTACTCTGGGGATTAGCTCTCGAGGTCAATACCCATTCCAATTGTCACATGTGGTCAACGTCACTTCCACAATGACCCAGACAGTTTTCCTGTTCATTGCCCCACCGGTCTATGCCATGTCCTTGGTGGCTGGCAGGGAAACCCAGGCAAACACTTCACACTGGGCTCTAGGCCAGGGACCCTCAACCCAGCAGTTCTGGGCTTTCCTCTCCAAGCCTGGACTGCTTCCTACTACTCCTGGTTCCCCTCCTTGTTCTGGGTGCACCAGCTCCAAACACTCTCCTCTCTTCCCAGGGAGGGCTGCCCTTTCCCAGCAACAGCCCCTGTCTGTTGCCAGCTTCCTGGCTTTATAGGCCCTGCCTATTCCTGCCCAGCTGAGCCTGCTTGAATTCAATTCCCTGCTCCCTGGCTCTTCCTCCAGTGCACCCTGTGGAGTTAACCTGAGCCCCTTCCAGTGCTATGTGGGATGGACACCCCCTCACAGAGTGTCATTTGATTGCTTTTCCTTTCAAACACAGCACGGGCAGGTGCTAGATAGTCGCCTGCTGGAAGATATTGCCGTACAGAAGGGTTTGATCATACTCATAACCCCAATTTGTAGTCTCTGCATTTAATTTCTGATATTCCCTCAGCTCACTTTCACTGGTCTCTTACCTTGGAAGCTAAAGCCTCTTAGTGGCTTTTTCCCTGTTCTTTTAGGATCCTGGAGTGTCTGGTTGTCCCTGCTCCCTCCTCTCTACATTCACTATCCCCTGCCACCCAGCCCCCACTCTGGTGCCCCCGGTCAGTTGCCTTACGGTATCAGAACTTCATCCAGGTGTCTGGCCATGTACTGTAGCCTCCTCTCCAAGAGCCTGAGGCTGTAAGCAAAAGGGAGTTTCTCCAGGGGCACAGGGCAGCTGTGGAACAGAGAGAGCAGATAGCTGAGTGCAGGTCCTGCCCTCAGGCCCTCTTTTACGCAGAGGTGCAGCACCAAAAGTCTCCCTGTCCCATTCTCCACTGAGGCAGCCTCCACCCCTGCAATACCCGGGCCTTGAATGGTCTGGTTTGGGGTTAGCTGGATTGTTAGGTGAGCCCTGTCTAGTGCTGAGGAGGTGAGAGTGTATCCTGCTGGCAACGTGTATGTCATGTCCCACCCACAGAAGCGAATCTACATATAGGATAACAGCCTACTATAGCTGCCAACTAATACAGCAACCTCTTTAGCTCTAAGGGGTGCTTTATGCTGCAGAGCTGAAGGTCCAGGGTTCAAATGCTACTGGGATCCTATCCTGGGGGACTGGAGGAGGGGCCATTACCCAAGTGCTGCCAGATCCCTACTCACCGTACCAGAAAGGCCAGACTTCCTCTTGACCTCTCCAACTCACCTCCCTAGGGTGCATGGGGCTGCCCCCAGAAAACATTTTCTCCCCCTCTTGGGAGGGGAGGATGGTCCAGTCCAGTCAACACCATCTACCCCCCCACACACAGACTGCCACAGGTTAAATGAATCGTATGATGATCGAGGAAGGGAATGACTCACTGTACGAGGTGTGGAGGTGGATTAGAGATGTCAGCTTCTGCTGGGTGGGAATGAACTGCATGATTCTAAAGGAGAAGAGTTGCTTGCCTGGTACATAGGTCGGGGCAGAGGAAGGATTACTCGGGCTACTGCCACTGGGTGGCGATGAATTGCATGATGCTATAGGATAGGACTGACCCACTGCAGATTTATGGAGGGAGGCATTGCTTACCATGTCTCTAGGGATGCACAAGCCTCCTCCAAGTCTTCCTCACAGCACCCAAAAGCTGCCAGAAGTGAGACATAAAGGAGACATTAAGCTGCTTGGGCACCCTCTGCTTCCTAGCACTCTAGAGCCCCAGATTTCAGAGGCAGCCTGTGAACAGAGCCCCAGCCAGTGCCTCTGCATGACTCTGGGCACGACTGTACCTTCGCAGGAAGAGGGGAGGCAGGTGGGGGAATAGACTCTATTTCTCTGCTTTGAATGGAGCCTGAGTCTGCCACCGCAGCTGTGGGGTCAGGAACTGCTTACCTTTTGATTTCTTCTTTTTCTTTCTGTGCCTGCTCTTCTTTGGAGAAGCCTGCCACACACAGAGAAAGCAGTAGGGTTAGAGGAGAACTCCTCAATAAACCTGGGAGAACAATGAGCCAGAGGTGACTGCCATGTGGGGCCAGAGGGAAGTTATTCCTTGTGGGAGAGTATTGCACTATAAGGCATTATGGGTAGGCATTGTGCTTTCCTATGATGCAGACAATATAGTGCACACAGCACAACCCATAACAGAGGTCACTGGAACAATCCAGGGGTTGGAGAAAGAGGGATTGCTGGTACCAGGAGCCTGTAGAGTTTATAAGCATTGAAGGAGAGAGCCTGCAATGTTCTCTCTCCTGCAGAGATGATAAAACTCTGCAGGTTTTAGGATTGCAGGGTATGCAACTAACCCCAGATACCATGCACGGAATTCAGACCTAGGGGGAGAAATCTGACCTCTGGACAACAGTGTTTCCTAGATACATAATTAGGGAATGCATGCTATTGGGGTTTTATCTGCATGCATTTGGGATGGCCATGCTACTCCTGAGTGGTGAAACCATGAATGGGTTATGCAAATCCTCCCAAACAAGTGCTGATATAATCCCAATATCATCCTTAAACGGCACCTCTTTTACACCAAATAACAACAACAACTGTTTGGCATGAGTTCAGCCCACTTGCCTGGGAGCTGCAAAGTTTCTTGAAGGTAAACTGCACTGCTTGCAGCTTAACTCTCCAGGTATTCCTTTCACAGGCTAGATCTTTCTAGCCTAGGCTCAGCCCCTGCCCTCGTCCCCCACAGATTAGTTCCTTTATTTCTCCAGGTTTTTTCAGCAGTCTTCCTTTTTTGGGCAGGAAAGTGGTGGAGAAGAACCTAGATTAATTCCCTTTGAATCCTTAAATAGGATTTGGCTATGACAGGAATCCTTTGTCTCCCAGTTTGACCCCTCACTCCCTCCTTTTGGAAAAATACCACCAGTCCAAAATGATGTTCGTCTGAGGGAACTGGGATTGTTTAGTCTTCAGAAGAGATGAATGAGGGGGGATTTGATAGCCGCTTTCAACTACCTGAAAGGGGGTTCCAAAGAGGATGGATCTAGACTGTTCTCAGTGGTAGCAGATGACAGAACAAGGAGCAATGGTCTCAAGTTGCAGTGGGGGAAGTTTAGGTTGGATATTAGAAAAAAAAATTTCACTAGGAGGGTGGTGAAGCTCTGGAATGGGTTACTTAGGGGGGTGGTGGAATCTCCTTCCTTAGAGGTTTTTAAGGGTAGGCTTGACAAAGCCCTGGCTGGGATGATTTAGTTGGGAATTGGTCCTCCTTTGAGCAAGCGCTTGAACTAGATGACCTCCTGAGGTCCCTTCTAACCCTGAGATTCTACGGATTCTATGATTCTGTGAGGTGACATGATCACATGACCCTGCAGTGTCAAAGCAGCATCCCAGGAAACTTCTCAGGAAGGAGGAAGATTAGTATCTTCAAAGTCCTATTGTCCTCCCTAATAGTCCGTGCAGTCTGATTACCTAAAGTTTGGGGGCATTCCCCTGGAGCAGGCACTTTTGTAATTGATACAGAGCCCATATTCCTAACTTCAGATACAGAAATGATACATCCATACAAATAGGATAATCCCATTCGTTCATCATAACCTTTCCAATGATATGTCACATGACCCATCTTACATAAAACATAGCTTAGTTATGCCATATTCATGGAACAATATTTCTATGAAGAATATGGGGCATAATGTCACAGGGGTGAAGAAGCATATGGACAAGGGCGATCCAGTGGATATAGTGTACCTGAACTTTCAGAAAGCATTTACAAGATCCCTCATCAAAGGTTCTTAAGCAAATTAAGTCATCATGGGATAAAAGGGAAGGTCTTCACATGGGCTAGTAACTGGTTTAAAGATAAGAAACAAAAGGTAGGAATAAATGGTGAGTTTATGAAGAGATATAAATAACAAGGTCCCTCAGGGATCTGTCCTGGGACCAGAGTTGTCCAACATATTCATAAATGATCTAGAAAAGAGAGGAAATAGAGTAGTGGCCAGATTTGCAGATGATACAAAACTAAAGATTGTTAAATCCAAAGCTGAATATGCCCTCCTTGTTCCCAGATGTATAACTTTGTGCAGGGCTATGTGAAAATGCATTTTGTTTGAATGAGCCCCATTTGCCAATTAAACTGTCCAGAACTCTCTGTATGACTGCCCTGTCCTTATCATTATTTACCTTTCTGCCAAACTTTGTGTCATGAGTACATTTTTAACAGCAGCAATTTTGTATTTACTTCCAAGTCATTGAAAAAATATTTACTAGCATCAGACCTAGTACTGATCCCTGCAGAGCCCTATTAGAAACACCCACATTCGATGAACCTTTTGATGATTACTTTTTGAGATCTGTCAGTTCGCCATTAGGCTGTTCCTAATCCGTTTAACTTGTGCTCCATTGATATTTTGTGCAGTGCTAATTTTTAATCCAAATGTTCTGCGGTACTTGGATGCAGAAACAGGGGAATCTCAAGCTGGAGGAGAGAGGTTATTTTACCTCTGTATTTGGCACTGGTGCAACCACTGCTGGAATCCTGTGTCCAGTTCTGGTGTCTAACATTCAGGAATGATGTTGATAAATTGCAGAGGGTTCCGAGAAGAGCCATAAGAATGATGAAAGAATTAGAAAACATGCCTTGTAGTGATAAACTTGAGAGCTCAGTCAATGTCGCTTAAAGAGGTTAAGGGTGGTTTGAGGAAAAGTCTAAAAATCCCTACATGGGGATGAAATAATTACAAATGGGCTCTTCAATTTATCAGAGAAAGGTCTAACATGGTCTAATGGCTGGAAGTTGAAACTAGACAAATTCAGACTGGAAATAAGGTGTCCATTTTTAACAGTGAGAGGAACTAACCATTGGACCAATTTACCAAGGTCATGGTGGATTGATTCTCCACCATGGCAATTTTTAAAGTCAAGATTGGATATTTTAATAAAAGGTATGCGCTAGGCATTATTGTGTGGAAGTTCTTTGGCCTGTGTTAGACAGGAGGGTCAGACTAGAAGATCACAATGGGCTCATCTTGCCTTGGAATCAATGAAAAACAACACCTTACAAAACTCTTAAGTTTGTCACATCTATGTTTGACATGGCCCATTTTTCATAAAATATTGTTAACCCGCTTTAAATATATTCCTCCCTTTTAATTCTTTACTGATTCATTCCCATATCAGTTTGTCCATTATTCCAGGCTAACTGGCCTATAAGAAGCTGGGTCAACCTCCTGTACCTTTTTGAAGATTGACAAAACATTAGCACACTTCCAGCCTTCTGGAATTCCCTCAAGAATCCTAAATTGGTTACAAAATTAACATCAGTGGGCCAATAACCTCCTGAGCCAGCTCTTTGAGGACTCTTGGGTGGAGATGATCCAAGCCTGCTGATTTAAAAGTATTTATATTTTATTCCTGCATTCAGCTGGCATCAATCCAGCCTTTCCATCTTTCTAGGAGTCTCACTTACCTCAGATCTGGCGAGCCTTATCACAGCATAACAGACCAGAAAGAGCAGCATGAATTTCAGGATCTCTAGGCAGGAGGCAGAGTTGAGATAGAGGAGATGTGAACTCATTTCCCTGGGCTCAAACACTAAGACACTCTCAACACAGACACTCTCAAACCAGCATCAAGTCCCCAGGCTACACCTGAGGGCAAGTTGCTGCTCTGGCATCAGGCAGGCGCTGATGTGGTGTCTAGGTCACAATGAGGCTGCCCTCCTGCAATCTCCCTCTAGTCTGTGAGGTGTCAATGCTGTACTTAGATCAGGAGATGGGATGAGGCAACCACCCAAGTAGTCTGAGCAGCTGAGCTCAGAATAAGTCAGGAGAGAGGGCATCAGGTTTCCCAGGAAAGCCCTGGGTCTTTTCCAAGTTCTGACTCTCAAGCCCTTAGGCAAGGGACATTTTTTCCCTACTTGTGGGAACTCCTAAAACCCCTGTGACTGAGGCAGAATCTCCCAGCCTGAAGTGAGAAGCTGCCTTACGTGATTATCTAGTGCTACCAGTGCAGAGAAACTTTCATGGTATCACAGCCCAAGCACTCCATACCATGAGCTGGGCCCCACCAAAATCATGAGATTGGCTTCAAAATAATGAGATCTTTCAAAAACATTCATCTGGGGAACTTTTCATTTACCTTCTGGTGTCTAAGCCGCTAAGTTGCACTCAATTCACATTCTCCAGCTTCTCTCTGCAACTACGAGGGCTTCAAATTGGCTAACAAATAAAATAAAAGAAAGAGCAGAGATTCTCAAATAGATCACTTGACTCCAGCAGTGGACGCTTTAAGAAAACCACCCTGTATCATAAGATAATAAAGAGCCCTACCTCTTATCTAACATGTTCAATTAGTAGACCTCAAGGCACTTTACAAAGGAGGTCTGTAGCATTAGCCCCCTTTCCAGATGGGAAACTGAGGCACAGAGAAGAGCAGTGACTTGCCCAAGGTCACCCAGCACAACAGTAGAAGAGTCAGGACTAGCACTTAAGTATTCTGAGTTCCATCTATTGCTCTATCCACTAGGCCACAGTGCATTTGAAGTAAGGGGTCAGAATCAATACATTCCTGTAGTGGTTCTTTTGGGCTCTTCCAATACCAATGTTATTGAAGTTACACATTTTGACCTGTGGCCTGTGCTGGCACAGGAGCATCCTTATTAAAATGAGTTTCTCATAGCAGGTTGCATCTGAGTTCTTGTTAGGCCTGAACAGAAGTTCACTGGACCATGTCTCCGATGTCCCCATGGGAAAGTTTAAAAGCCATTGAAGGCCTTGCAGTGCACTGACACACTGGGATTTTCAGAAAGCCTTTGAGATGGTCCCTCAGCAAAGGCTCTTAAGCAAAGTAAGCTGTCATGGGATAAGAGGCAGGGTCCTCTCATGGGTCAGTATCCGGCTGAACCATAGGAAACACAGCGTAGGAATACTGCATGGAAATGTGGTCTCCCCATCTCAAAAAAGATATCTTGGAATTGGAAAAAGGTTCAGAAAAGGGCAACAAAAATGATTAGGGGTGTGGAACAGCTTGCATAGGAGGAGAGATTAATAAGACTGGGACTTTTCATCTTAGAAAAGACAACTATAGGGGATATGATAGAGGTCTATAAAATCATGATTTGTATGGAAAAAGTAAATAAGGAAGTGTTATTTACTCCTTCTCAGAACAAAAGAACTAGGGGTCACCACATGAAATGAATAGGCAGTAGGTCGAAAAGAAATAAAAGGAAGTATTTCTTCACACAATGCACAGTCAAGCCGGGGAACTTCTTGCCGGAGGATGTTGGGAAGGCCAAGACTATAAGAGGGTTTGAAAAAGAACTAGATAATTTCATGGAAGATAAGTCCATCATTGGCTATTAGTCAAGATGGGCAGGGATAACCCACCATGCTCTGAGTGTCCCTAGATTCTTTTTACCAGAAATTGGAAATGGACGACAGGGGATGGATCACTTGATGATTCGCTGTTCTGTTCATTCCCTCTGAAACACCTGGCATTGGCCACTGTCGGAAGACCGGATACTGCGCTAGATGGACCTTTGGTCTGACCCAGTGTGGCCATTCTTATGTTACAGCTGTTCAGCCTCCTTGATACCTGTGATGTCATTATCCTGCTCAGTTCTCCAGTCCTCCTTGGAGTCTGGATGGAAAGACAGGGTAGATGTTACCTAGTGAGCTGGGCCTGTAAGAGCAATCCGTGTTCACGCAGAGAGGGGTTCCTGGAGAGCAGCGCTGTAAAGCGCCAGTGTAGCCATGGCCAGAGGCTTGGGACACCATTCCTGCCCATCCTGCTAATAGCCATTGAGGGACCTGTCCTCCATGAATCTATCTTGCTCCCTTATGAACCTCATTATACTATTGGCCTTCACAACACTCTCTGGCAAGGAGTTCCAGGGGTTGACGGTGCGTTGCATGAAAAAAATACTTTCTTGTGTTTGCTTTAAACCTGCTGCCTATTAGTTTCATTTGTTGGGCCCCTTGTTCTTATATTATGAGAAGGAGTAAATTACACTTCCTTATCTACTTTCTCGATACTACTCATGGTTTTATAGACCTCTGTCATATCCCCCCTTAGTTGCCTCTTTTCCAAGCTGAAAAGTCCCAGTTTTATTAATCTCTCCCCCTATGCAAGCTGTTCCACACCTCTAATCATTTTTGTTGCCCTTTTCTGAACCTTTTTCCAACTCCAAGATATCTTTTTTGCCATTGGCTGTCACAGGGGTTACAGCTGGTGCACACTAAGCCAAGCAGCTTGGTTTCCCTGATGGCCAAGTGGTCCCCACGGGAATGTGCAGGCATGCTTCATATAGACAGTTGCATCTCTGTGTGAACAGATACTGCCTGCTGCTCGTGTAACCTCTCCGATGACTCCTTGTCCTTTAAGGTGAAGATCCCTGGTGTCAGCGGCTTCCCGTCTAGCAGGAATTGGGTACGTTGGCAGGTTTCACTATCATTAAAATACAAAGTGAAAGGTAAAGGCTGCAAATTGTTTCCATTTGCAGATGTTCTGCACAGCAGCCGAGGACTCAGCTGGGCTGTCGGGGTGACTCAGTGAGGGGGCTGGGGGGCAGGCAGTGCTAGGTAGCTTGGGAACCCCTCCCCTATATCTGCCCAAGCTCTACATTGGGCTGTTCACGTTACACAGAAATCTGACATTCAAAGCGAGCTCAGAGTGTTAAAACCCCAATAACCCAAGTCCGGATTCTGAATGGGTCAGATTTCTAGAGCTGCAGTGCACTCTGGGTCCGATCCTGCCAGGGGCTGAGCCAGAGGAGACCCTACTGAATCTCAATGACTAGTTCCCAAATCACCTCAGCTTTAGTTGATGCAGGAAATTTAATCAGCAAATACATTTTCAACAGTTTTATTTTCCAGCTCAATTTTTAAGGCAGGAGAATTCAGAGCTGAATTGCTCTGTGGTAACAGGTCCAAAAGGGCATATTTCTGTTTCCTGATGGTCTGAAGGCTCCAGCATTTCTCCTCTGTAGATACCCCTCAGAGTTACAGGGTGACCGGCATCTCTGTCCCCTCTCTGGTCTCCGAGTACCAGATGTCAGGCCTCGGACCCTGCCCTCTCATGGGGTGGAATCTCACAATTTCCCCACCCTTGACTGGGCCCTGAGCTACCACATATTGTGGATCATCTGTTCTTACTCAGTAGATCTGGCTAGGTTTGGTACCCATGGTTGACATGTGTGCATGAAAGTACAGATGTGTAAATCTTATGGCAGAATATTTCATTGCAATACAAATATCCCAAACCAACCTTTTGTGAAATGAATGAATGCCAAAACACAACAGTGACTCTTTGATCAGTGAACAGTTGTGTGATACTGTCTCCTGGTAAAAGACCATTAGCTGTTTCTAATACTTACATTTAAAGTCATGAAGATAATTTCCTTTGTATTACCTGTGAAAGACTTTTGTAAAAGTCCTGAGAGAACAGAACTGCTGAGTAGAGCTGAGGTTCAGGAAGAGGGAGTATTATACTGTCTTTGATGCAATTTACACCCATCACCTTTACAAGAACATGGCTGAAGTAACTTTCACATTCAACCGGATATTAGTGCTAACCCAATTTTTCCACTATTTACCCAGGAGCAGCGCCAGGGTTTTCGGCGCCCTGGGCGGGGATCCTTCCGCACTCCCGGTCAGCGGCAATTCTGCAGCGCGGTGTGAGGGGTCCTTCCACGCTCCCGGTCTTCAGGGCACTTCAACAGCGGGTCCCGGAGCGAGAGAAGGACCCGCCACAGTATTGCTGCCGAAAACCTGGAGCATGGCAGGACCCACCGCCGCCGAATTGCCGCCGAGGGTGGCAAAATGCTGCCCCACCCAAATCGTGGTGCCCTAGGCGACCGCCTAGATCGCCTAAATGGAAGCGCAGGCCCTGTATTCACCCATTTGTGACACCAATCCCTCCCTCCACCAGCTGAAGTAACTGTCTGTGACAATGACCAGGCAAAGCACATCAGCTTCTCCTGGAATTTTTCAAGATCAGAGTGTATTATTGGGAGCATATGGTAAGGGAAAGTTAATAGAGCCCGGTTCTGATCAAATTTACACATGTAAACCTGGAGTGGTGCCACTGAAATCAATATAATTGAACTAAGAATCTGGCCCTAACTATTTATCCTATGCGCTGCAAAGAGGCAGTGGCATAATCTGGATTCTCAGGAATGAAGAAAAAATTATATCTATAGAATCATAGGACTGGAAGGGACCATGAGAGGTCATCTAGTCCAGTCCCCTGCACTTGTAGCAGGACTAAGTATTATCTAGACCATTCCTGACTGTTGTCTGTCTTACCTGCTCTTAAAAGTCTCCAATGATGGAGAATCCACAACCCCTCTAGGCAGTTTATTCCAGTGCTTAACCACTTTGACAGTTAGGATATTTTTCCTAATGTCCAACTCAGACCTCCCTTGCTGCAATTTAAACCCATGCTTATTGTTTTATCATCAGAGATTAAGAAAAACAATTTTTCTTCTTCCTCCTTGTAACAACCTTTTAAACACTTGAAAAATTTTATCATGTCCCTTCTCAACCTTCTCTTCTACAGATTAAACAAATCCAATCTTCCTTCATAGATCATGTTTTCTAGATCTCGAATAATTTTTGTTACTCTTCTCTGGAATTTCTCCATTTTTTACACGTCTTTCCTGAAATGTAGCAACCAGAACTGAACACAAAAATCCAGTTGAGGCCTAATCAGTGCAGAGTAGAGCGGAAGAATTAGTTCCCATATCTTGCTTACAACACTCCTGCTAATACATCTCAGAATGATGTTTGCTTTTTTTGCAACATCATTACACTGTTAACTCATATACAGTTTGTGACCCACTATGGCCCCCAGATCCTTTCCACAGTACTCCTTCCTAGGCAGTCATTTCCCATTTGTTCCTTCCTAAGTGGAGTACTTTGCATTTATCCTTATTGCATTTCATCCTCTTTACTTTAGACCATTTCTCCAGTTTGTCCAGATCATTTGGAATTTTAAACCTATCCTCCAAAGCACTTGCAAACCCTCTCAGCCTTGTATCACCTGCACACTTTATAAGTCTTCTCTCTATGTCATTATCTAAATCACTGATGAAAATATTGAACAGAACTGGACGCAGAACCAGTCCCTGTGGGACCCCACTTGTTATGCCCTTCCTGCATGAATGTGAACCACTGATAACTACTCTCTGGGAATGATTTTCCAACCATTTATGCACCTACCTTATAGTAGCTCCATCGAGGTTGTATTTCCCTAGTTTGTTTATGAAAAGATCATGTGAGACAGTATCAAAAGATTGACTAAAGTAAAGATATACCACATCCACCACTTTCCCCATGCACAAGGCTTGTTACCCTGTCAAAGAAAGCTATCAAGTCGGTTTGACATGATTTGTTCTTGACAAATCCACGCTGACTGTTATGTATCACCTTATTATCGCCTATTATGTGCTCCATTATCTTTTCGGGTACAAAAGTTAAGCTGACTGGTCTGTAATTTCCTGGGTTGTCCTTATTTCCCTTTCTATAGATTGCCCTTTACCAGTCTTCGGGAATGTCTCCCATCTTCCATGACTTTTCAGAGATAATTGCTAATGGCTCAGATATCTCCTCAGTCAGCTCCTTGAATATTCTAGGATGCATTTCATCAGGCTCTGGTGATCTGAAGACATCTAACTTGTCTAAGAAATTTTTGACTTGTTCTTTCCCTATTTTAGACTCTGATCTTACCTCATTTTCACTGACATTCACTATGTTAGACAGCCAATCACCACCGACTTTCTTGGTAAAATCCGAAACAAAGAAATCACTAAGCACCTCTGCCATTTCCACTTTTTCCGTTATTGTCTTTCTTTCTTCATTGAGTAATGGACCTACTCTGTCCTTCGTCTTCCTCTTGCTTCTAATGTATTTTCAGAATGTTTCTTGTTTCCTTTTATGTTCCTAGCTAGTTTGATCTGATTTTGTGCCTTGACTTTTCCACTTGTTTATATTCATCGTTTGTAATTTGACCAAGTGTCCACTTTTTGTAGACACTTTTTTTTTGAGTTTTAGATCATTGAAGATCTTCTGGTTAAGCCAGGGTGGTCTCTTGCCATATTTCCTATCTTTCCTATGCAGTGGGATAGTTTGCTCTTGTGCCCTTAATAATATCTCTGAAAAATTGCCAACTGTCTTCCATTGTTTTTCCCCTCAGACTTCCTTCTCATGGGAACTTACCTAGGAACTCCCTGACTTTGCTGAAGTCTGCCTTCTTGTAATCCGTTGTCTTATTGTGCTTTTCTCCCTCCTACCATCTCTTATATTCGTGAACTCTACCATTTCATGATCACTTTCACCCAAAGCTGCCTTCCACTTTCAAATACTCAACTAGTTCTTCCCTAATTGTCAAAATCAAATCTAGAACAGCCTCCCTCCCAGCAGCTTTCTCCATCTTCTGCAATAAAAAATAATGTCTATAATACACTCCAAAAACTTGTTGGGTAATATGTGCCCTGCTCTGTTATTTTTTCAACAGATATCTGGGTAGTTGAAGTCCCTAATCACCACCAAGTTCTGTGCTTGGGATGATTTTATTAGTTGTTTAGAAAAAAGCTTTATCCTCTTCTTCTTCTTGGTTAGGTGGTCTGTAGTAGACCCCTACCATGATATCACCCTTGTTTTTTCACCCCTTTTATCCTTACCAAAGACTTTCAATAAGTCTCTTTCTTTCTTTCTTTTTATATATCTATGTGTCTGTCTGTCTGTCTGTCTATAATGAGACAAGGAAATACATTTATAAACAGCTTCAATGTAGGACAGATAAATAGAATGACGTTTTTCACCATATACTTGTCATGTGTTTATACCTGTCATGATACAATGGGCCACACTCAGAAGTGGAGGGTGAAAAAGGATGTCTGTAGAAGGTTATGATTATAAAATCACACATCGCTCAAGTAGGCTGAGGAACTTCCAGCCACAAGAGATCAAAGGGACCAAGAGGTTAGCAGGACTAAAAGAGGGAATTGAAATTTATATAAATAACCAGAAAAATCAACTACGATAATGGGGATTTAAAAAAAATGTCTTGGAAGGGCTATAAATGTTCCTGATTTGCATTGCAAAATATATCTAACTAGTGGATGTCAGGGGGAATATTGCCTCGGAGCAGGTTATCTCTTAGCTGTCTATTGTAGGGCTTCTTCCACTTTTCTCTGAAGCATTTGGAATTGGCCACTGGATATTGGGCTAGATGGACTGCAGGTCTGATCCACTCTGGCAGTGCCTATCCTCCTATCTGTAGTGTAAATCCAGGACTACACTTTTGCTCATCTCTGTTGACCTCCTAGGAGTCTGTAGACATGCACTGAGAGCAGAATGATGTCTTGTTAAACATCATATAGTTGTCTAATCGCCTATACCTTTTTCATTCAGGAAGAAAAGCTCAAAACTTATCAGACCTTCCCAGGATGTTATGTCTGCTGTCAATGACACTAAATTCAACTGTGCAGCGTTCCTTCTTACAGGGATACCTGGGCAGGAAGACGTCCATCTCTGGATCTCTACCGTCTTCTGCTTAACCTACACTATTTCTATAGTAGGAAATTCACTCATTCTGTTCATTATAAAAACAGATCTAAGCCTTCATGAGACAATGTACATTTTCCTTTCCGTGTTGGCCATTACAGACCTTGGCTTATTGATATCCAGCATGCCGACAATACCGGGTGTATTTTTGTTTAGCTCAAGGGAGATCAGCCTCAATGCCAGTGTTGCCCAGCTGTTCTTCATCCACTCGTTTACATTCATTGAATCAGCTGTGCTCTTGTTGATAGCCTTTGACCGCTTCATCGCAATCAGTAACCCACTGAAATATACGTTCATCGTAATACTGCTAAGAATAGCCAAGATTGGACTGGTGTTTGTGCTAAGAGGGGTGGCCATAATACTCCCACTCTCCCTTCTGCTGAAAAGGTTCCAGTTCTGTCGAGCCAATATCCTCTCCCATTCCTTCTGCTTACACATGGAGGTCATGACAATGGCATGTGCAGACATCACAGTCAACAACATCTATGGCTTGTTTATTACAGTTATAACAGTGAGGTTGCACTCGCTTCTCATCTTCCTGTTTTATGTGATGATCCTCAAAACAGTGCTGAGCATCTCCTCCCATGTGGAATTCCTCAGGGCCCTAAACACCTGTGTCTCCTACCTCTGCGCTGTCCTGCTCTTTTACATGCCAGAGTTCACCCTGACTTTGATGCACAGATTCAGGAAGAGCTCTTTTCCCTTGCTTCAGATTATCCTAGGCTACATCTACCTTCTGGTTCCTCCTTTGAGGAACCCAATCGTGTACAGTTTGAAAAGCAAACACCTTCGTTGGAGGATAATCAAGGTGTTCGTGAAGTGAAGAGTCAGTTTAGCACCTGACCCCAGTGCTGGTGACATAGGATACAAGAAACACAGGACTTATTCCATCCTGGACCCTATTTCTGTGATGACATGAGTTACTGACCAATACTCTGTACAGACATGTACAGATGGGGTCTAAGGCCTGAAGTAAAGATATAGGAGCTGTCTCTACCCACTGGTGAGGGAGGACAGTGCATTGGGGGAAGGAGATCAAGGCAGGAAACAGCATTTACAGAGTGACTGTGTTTGTGGAGAGCCAGAGGACCGGTGGGATGTTGGCCCATAAAGAGCCATATCGGTGGCTGCTCCGACCTCAGAATCCTTGACAATAGTCTCAACAAAGAGAAGGGACATGGATGTTGTTTCCCATTACACCTGGCCTGTCACTGTCCTGTCTCTGGTTAAACATCCACAGGCCATAAAAAAAAGCTGCAAAGCTGTTCTACAGTCACAGTCCTGGCCCTTCCTGAGCACTCTGGGTGCTGTGTGATCCATGGGGACGGCATGAGCTGTGGACAGGGGCTATTCAAGGGGCATGGACACCCACCCTCCCCCTATTCCCTCAGCCTGGAGCTTCTGTCTGAGTCCTGTCAGAGACATCATTGTGCAGTATCCACAAGAGAAGCCATTCAGGCAACACCCTAACCACCACCTTTGGTGGCTCTGCACACAGCACAACTGTTGAGCCCACTCCACACGGAAGCAGAGCAGAGCTGGCTGTGTGTGAGGGTCTGACGCACAGGAGTCCTGAGAAGAGCTTAAGGCCCATATTGCCCTCCCCTCCATTTCTGCTGCCCCAGCAATGCCAATGGGTAGAAAAGGGCCTCAGCTCCCCAGCAGAGTCACAGAGATCTCCTGTGCCAGTCTAGCCCATTCAGTGTAGGTTGGCCACCTTCTCAAAAGGAACAAGCAAGACACATTCAGGAGCCCCACCCCCTGCATGGCCTGACCCCTGGCCCTCTCCTTCCCCCTGAACTCCCACCTCCTGCTCCTTCTCTTCCCCAAAGCCCCACCCAGTGACCAGGCCGGATGTCAGAGCCAGGCTGTGGTAAAAGAAGCCCAGGGAGCAAGTGTCACTTTGGGGAACTCCAGAACTTCCACCTGCTCCGTTCAGGGTATGTGGCCTTGGGGGAAAGAGGAGCAGGGTGGGGCCTAATCATGAGTGGCGGCTAAGGACCTCAGCCCCCCAACAGGGAAAAGGGTGGCTCTGTCCATGAGCAGTGTGGATTGGCACCACAGGGAATTCGGGACAAATGCTGTTCGGGAGTCTTTCAGCCCACACTGGGACTTCAAGTCTATATTTTGGGACTCTCCTGCCCAATTCAGGATGGGTGGGCCACCCTAATTGAGTGGCCATTGGAGGAGATGTGTTGGGGAGTATCCCCTTTTTGTTGTTGGAGTGATTGGGGGTGTCAGTGAACCCCTGATTCAGGGTGTGGCCCTTTAAGATTCCTGTGCCTTTTGGAGCTGACAGAAGCTTCACTCCATGCGAAACAGGAGGAGCTCTAGAAGGGCAGGCAGGCTGCATCCTCTCGAGAATCATGGGCGACACCAGCAGGGGATGGACAGCTGCCCTCGCTCAGCCCTGGGAAAGGGACTGAGATATCATGGGTGCCAGGTCGGGAGAAGCCAGTGAGGTTGCACAAGCCTGGAACAAGACAGACCCCAGTAAGCTGGAGGGTGGGGGCTCCTGAGTAAAGGAGGAGGATGGGGTCGGAGGGTAGGAGAGTCTGTGTTTGGAGATGACTGAATGAATGTGACCCCACAAAGGAAGCTCTTGTTTCAAGTATCCCAGGCTGAGAGTGTCATTGCAAGGACCTTAGAGGGAAGGGCAGGGTGCCTGCAATGCTACCTCAGGCCACAAGGTGGCACTCTGGGGCAGCACTTGTCCACAAGGTCTTGGCTACACTGAGCTGTGCTCTTGCAAGCCATTACCATCAGGTGCAGATCAGCCCAGCCCCCAGGCTGCTCTACACTTTGCTGAGTCAGCAGGAGAACAGGCCAGTGAATCTAACCCCTGTAACCGGCAGGACCATCCTTAGGATTTATGGGTCCTTCTGCAGTATTATTAAACTGGTGCCC
This sequence comes from Gopherus flavomarginatus, assembly GCF_025201925.1. NCBI lineage: Eukaryota > Metazoa > Chordata > Testudines > Testudinidae > Gopherus > Gopherus flavomarginatus. Next base: position 367,790,639 of record NC_066617.1, on the reverse strand, counting down.
CTATGCCCAAAGGCAGCCTGCCATCGCAGCCTGTGGAGGGGAAAGGCATGAGGCAGCAAGGATACCGAGCCACCCGGCCTGCTTCACAGTGGCAGAGAGCCACAGTTCCCCACAGAGACCCCCGTACACTCTCCTTCACACAGAATGCGCAGCACCAGCGCATTCGGTGCTGTAAATACGGCCCCTGCCTTAGAACACTGCAGCATGCGCTGGGTGTGTGTTGTTAATTTCACTGTCGTTTGGTAGTTTCTTTTCAGATCTAGGAGCGCTGTATCATCAAGTCCTATGAAAAAATGTTGTGTCGCACACCCAAAAATCATGAGATTGGTTTAAAATAACAAGATTTAAAAATACACTAATGTGGTGTTTATTTTCATGAGCCTTTGGATTTTAAGCATTTGTGTTGCACCTGCTTCAGGTTTTCTGCAAGTCACTTTTTAAAATAAACATTTTTAGGAAAACTGAAAGCTGAGATTCCCATGAAGTATCTTGATTTCAGAAACTTAGTCTTTCAGAAAGTGAGAAATAGTGTGAGTGTCATGACCTATTCCCAGATTTGGACCTTAGCGTCCAAAATATGGGGGTTAGCATGAAAACCTCCAAGCTTAGTTACCAGCTTGGACCTGGTAAAGCTGCCACCACCCAAAAAATTAGAGTGTTTTTGGGCACTCTGGTCCCCCCAAAAACCTTCCCTGGGGACCCCAAGACCCAAATTCCTTGAGTCTCACAACAAAGGGGAATAAACCATTTCCCTTCCCTTCTCCCTTCCAGGTGTTCCCTCCCTGGGTTCCTGGAGAGAGACACAGAAGCAAGCTCCGTGAATCTAAACAGAGGGATTCCACCTTCTCTATTTCCAGTCCTGGAAACAGAAGTACTTCCCTCTTCACCCAAGGGAATGCAAAGTCAGGCTAGTAAATCTAACACACACAGATTTCCCCCTGACTTCTTCCTCCCACCAATTCCCTGGTGAGCTACAGACTCAATTCCCTGGAGTTCCCCACTAAAGAAAAACTCCAACAGATCTTAAAAAGAAAGCTTTATAAGAAGAAAGAAAAATACATAAAAATGGTCTCTCTGTATCAAGGTGACAAATACAGGGTCAATTGCTTAAAAGAAAAATGAATAAACAGCCTTATTCAAAAGAACACAATTCCAAACACTCCAGCAACTACACACATGTAAATACAAAAGAAAAAAAAACCTATTGTTTTATGATCTTTGTACTCACAACTTGGAAACAGAAGATTAGAAAAAAGGAGACAGAAGAAAACACTTCTCATAGCCGAGAGGGACAGACACAAGACAAAAACAAAGAACTCAGTCACAAACTTCCCTCCACCCAGATTTGAAAAAGTCTTGTTTCCTGATTGGTCCTCTGGTCAGGTGTTTCAGGTTACTCCTTTCCAGGTGTAAGAGACATTAACCCTTAGCTATCTGTTTATGACAGTGAGACTCCCAGTAAAATCCCCAAAGTTGGAACTGCTGTTCATGTCTCAAATAGAACACTCACAAATGAAGGCATTGAGGGTAAGCCAGTGGACATTTCTGGTCACACAGTCCATACGTGGCAGAAAAACTGTCTCCCTCTGCACTGGGATACAGAGCCCTTTGTTGCAAGGAGCAACGTTACACCACAGACAACTGGACATAACATAGACTGGCTTACAGAGTTACTGGTTCCTCAGGCACAGCTCAGCTATTCTCCTCCCCTTACTCAGGCATGAGACATTCACACACTGGGTAAGCAAGGCCATGAACACTCTTAATAGAAAGAGATGTGACCCATGCTCAGTTCCAACTGTCTGCTGCTAGCTCTGTACTGGACCCAAACAACCCCCTCCCAAAGATCCAGCTACCCTGAAACTTGATGATAATGAAAATTTGGATGCATGGTATGATATCTATCTCTAGCGCTAAAGCGGCTCTCTTTGCTCGTGCGGCAGATGGGTCAGGAGCAGACTGAGGAGAGCACAGCCAGGCTCTATTTGGCCAGGCAACACTCTGTGGATTCTTCACTCTCTGAAAGAATGTCCTGAGTTTTCCTCTTACTGCCAAGCTAGAGGAGGGGCCCAGGACTCTCTCATCAAAAGGGGCTGTGCTAATGACAGGCACTCGTCAGCAAGAGGTGTTAGGAAGAGTTGAAGTTCTCCACCCACTGTCCATATGGTGGGAGCCCCTTTGTTCCAAGTCAAGTTCCCAGCCCAGCTTTTGACAAAATACATGTGCCAAAATGGAGTTCAGTATCATATGATCTAATCACATGCCCATGTGTGCTTTTGAGTCATGGCAGACATTATTTATAGGTTGACTGAAAGGTCTCCAGGACAGTTCATCAGGTGAAAATAAGCTTTCTCCCCCGTCCATTGTCTTTGTTGATTGGCCATTTAACTTGAATAGGCCATTCAAAGTGTGCAGGCAGACTGTGAGTAAAACTTTGTGGGAGTCATTCAAGTGCAAACACGTTTGAAATAAAGATCCATAGTCAATATTCCTATCTCCAGATACAAAAATGATACACACATACAAATATGATGATCATATTCAACAAACCATAACTTTTCCATAGACACCTCTGAACTTCCTTCTAAGGTTCTGGGTAACCTCTGGGTGGGCCAGAGTTCACTTCATTGCCCTTCTCCAGTGTCTTAAAAAATAACTCCCATAGAAAGCAGTTGGAGACACGAAGTTCAGTCTCTCAGGATTTTCAGCAAAGATTGAACCTCCTCATGTTCAAGCCCCAAAAGGAAGTAAAGAAATGAAAATTTAATGATAAAGAAACAAATAATCTAATTTTTACAGCATGACGTGGCTATTTTATAATCCACAGAAGTTATCTTCACAGTTAGACATAAACATAAATAAATACAACAGATTAAAATCTTAACAGTTCAGTCCCCACAGAAACACAGTGAGAAGAAACTGAGAGTTCCCAAAAGCTTAGACTGAGTTCACCTGAGTCTCAGTGAGAGTCTTTGGTCACCGAATCTAGACAGTCTGCTGAGTCTAAAACAGCATCTTTCCTCCTCTTGTCTGTAGGAATCTCTCTCTCGCCAGGCAGGTAACAGCTTTACCAATCACTCACTTAAGTATATAGATAACCAAAACTCCAGGTACAAGAAAATACAAAGATGAGAACGGCAAAACATAAATGACTCTTTTCCCATTACTACATGGAAAGAAAAGCTGGTAAATCATACTGGATGGGGCAATTTAACCAAAACAGTTCAGCTCAAATCAAAATAAGGTTCAAAGAATGCAATTAAAAAGTGAAGAAACTATTTTTCCCTTCCAGTTTCCCCTTGCTTTACTTAACCCTGCCCATGCTTCACTCTTAGAGGGTTAACAAATATCACGAACCTGCTGCAAAATGCCTCAGAGTCAGGGGAAACAGCCTGCTTTTCGCTCCTTGGCTCAGCTTCTCCCAATTCACACAGAAGAGGTGGCCCTTTGCAAAGCAGCTGCCCTGATTACTCGCCCTGATGGAGTCTGACCCCAGCAAGGAGGAACCTATTGGAGCATATCCAAAACTACCACAGCCAATTCCAGAAGTTTTTGGAAATGCAGTGATAAATCTGGCTAGCAACAGTGACTCAGATTCAACTCATTCCTACCCTGGCTAATATCTTCCTATTGAACAAGAGCCCCCTTTGTGTGGTCTCATTAATTCAGTGTTCTCCAGAACACGAGGTCTCTTATTATCCTCCTCTTCCTTTATTTGGGACCCTCACTGCCCTACTTGCTGAGATCAGCATTGCTTCAAGCTTGCCACATCCCCTGCTCCTCCTTTGTCCCTGAAGCCCCGTCGCATCCCGTCTCTTCCCCTGAGGCCAGGCCCCCTGCTCCTCCTCTTCTCCCAAGATCCTGACCACCAGCAGGGACAGAACCAAGCTATTTTAAGAGCTCCCCAAGAAGGCCAACCTGCTGTGGGGAGCCCCAGACATGCCATTTTCCCTTTGTAGCATGCCATAGGGGGTGGGAATATGGGCTGGAGGCTGGTCTCGTCCTCCTATCCCATCACTCAGGACAGGTGGAGTATCCTGGCTCCCTGAGTAACACTTACCACAGCCCAGCTCCAGCTTCAAGACTGGCAAGGGGGCAGGGCTCAGGGGAAGTTGAGTAGCAGGGGTTGGGGCCACAGGGGGGAGAAAAGGGTCCAGGGAAGGGCCATGGAGGCGGCAGGGAAGGGGACACAGAGTGGATGGAGCTCCTGCATGTGTCCTGCTTTTGCCTTTTGAATAGGTGGTCACTCTACACTGAACGGGCTGGGCTGGGATCGGAGCAAGACGTGCCCCTGTGGGGGAGCAAAGGCCCATTTCCACCCCTTTGTATTGCTGGTGCAGCATAAGCGGAGGGGCTGCAGAGGGAATCTGGGGCTGAGTCTCTTGCCAGCACTTCTATGTGTCAGACCCTCATTCACACATTCTGCCCCGGTGGGCAGTGGGCTCAGCAGGTCTGCAGTGTGCAGAGCCATCAACGGGGCTGCCTGAATGGCTTCTCCTGGGCCTCCTGCGTTAATTGTGTCTCTGGCATGACTCAGTCACTAGTAACTGGCTGAGGGCATAGGGAAAGGGTGGGTTACTGAGACCCTTGAATAGCCCCTATCCACAGCTTGTGCAGAACTCATGAATCACGCAGCTCCTAGAGTTCTCGGGAAGGGTGAATACTGTGACTGCAAAACAGCTCTGCAGCTTTTTTCATAGCCCATGAATATTTAAACAGAGGCAGGACAGTGGCAGGCCATGTGTAATGGGAACAGCATCCACATCCCTTCTCTTTATTGACTCTATCAAGAGGAATACTGAGGTCTGAGTAGCCACCGATACCACTCGTCATGGGCCAACATCCCCCCGGTCCCCTGGCTCTCCACAAAGACAGACACTTTGTAAATGCTGCTGCCTGCCTTGGTCTCCTTCCCCAGTGCCCTGTCCACCCTCACCAGCCCCTCTCCCACTGCTCTTGGCCTTTGACCCATCAGAACCTATCTCTACAGTGAGGAGATCAGTAGCATATGTCGTCTAGAATGTAAGGGCCCACGATGGAACAGGTGGGTGTGGTCCATATATTTCATCTCCCTTGTCATGAGAGCTGAAGCCGGGTGATGAACTGACCCTTCACTTGACAAACACTCTGACTATCCTCCATTGTTTTAAGGTGACAGATCTGAGAAACTGCCCCACATTAAAACATAAGCAGAGTAAGTTTTGGAACAAGCTCCTTCATTTAACAATAATAAGTTACTAGGATCAAATGGGATTCACTCAAGAGTTCTGAAGTGGTGTACAGGAGTCTGGTAGAGGGCAAATATACTGGTCCTATTGGCATCCAGCGGGGGTGGGCGGGCGAAGCCCGCCCACTTCTAAAGGGCCTTCCCCCAGCCTAAGGGGAGGACCCACAGGTCTGGGACACCAAATAATTACGGGGGACAACTAATGAAAAAAACAGGATCGGGAGTGAGGTCATAGGGCTAAACGAAGGGAACCCGATGGGGACACCGAGCAGAGAACCCCGGACAACGCCCACTGCTCCTCGAAGGCGTCAAGGGAGCCAGTGGACGCCGCCCAGAGGAACTCTGCCCGGATGCGAGAGCAGATGGAGGAACGGAAATAGGCCCCACAGTCGCAGGAAATCCCGTCGGCCAACCTCCTCTCCCTGGTGTTGTAGATGGTCAGTTTGGCCAGGGCCAAGAGGAGGTTGAGAAGGAGATCCCGCGACTTCGTGGGGCCACGGATGGGGAGCGTGTAGATAAAAAGGTGAGGGGAAAAGTGCAACCAAAAACGCAGGAAAATATTCAGGAGGAGCCGGAACAGGGGCTGCAACCTGGCGCACTCCAAATAAACGTGCGCCAAGGTCTCCTTCTCACCACAGAAAGGGCAGGTGCTAGGGACAGATGTGAACCGCGCCAAGTACACGCCCGTGCTCACGGCTCCGTGAAGGAGCCGCCAACTGATATCCCCGGCGGGCCTCGGGACCAGGGCAGAGTACAAGCTGGCCCACCGGGGCTCCTCACTCTCGAGAGGCGGCAGGAGGTCCCGCCATTTGGTATCGGGGTGGGACGCGAGGGTGAGGTAGTGAAGGGTATGGAGCACGAGCGAGTACAGATGTTTCCGTGGCGCGGTCTGGAACAAAACCGGCTGCAGATCATGCAGCCGGCTGGCAGTGAAAGGGTGAGGGGGCCGATTGGGTCCACGGGGCAGGGGCCCGATAAAAATGTCCACGGGGCCTGGGGTGGAGGGTGGGCGGGGCGTGCCCTCTCGCAGGACCCGGTCGAGGTAAGCCCAAGCAGCGGGCAGTAAAGCGGCCTTCACCTCCTGAAGTACGCGCTGGGGAGTACGAGGTCTGGAGAGCCCCATGCGCTGAGCGAGAGTCAGGAGATCCAGCCAGTCTCCCCGGTCGTAGTCCAGGAGGTCTCCGACCCTGGTGACTCCTGCCGAGACCAACCTCTGGCACACCGTGGGGGACTCCGCCACCTGCACACGAAGCTGGGGATTGTGTAGCAGGGGCTCCGCGAGGAGGTCAACCCCCACGGTGGCCGCCACGGACCTGGTCATTGAAAAGAGCTTCCAGGTCCGGAGGAGGTCTTGGTAGAAGACCGGCAGCCCGGAGAGGTCTCGCGGAAGACCTCTCGGATGGAGGTAAAAGAGCTGCCGGTCGTATCGGAGCCCTCGGAAGCGGCGGAGGAAGGCGTGCGCCAATACGCTCCACGCCGGACTACCCGCACCAAACAGGAGCCTCTGCAGGGCCTGGAGGCGGAAGACATGGACCTGAGCGCGTAAGCACTTCAGGCCCTGCCCCCCCTCCTCCAGGGGCAGGTGGAGGACCCCTGCAGAGACCCATTGCGTCCCCGGCCAAAAGAACTCCAGAATCACCGTCCGGAGGTTGGCCAGGAAACCCGGGGCCGGGACCAGGGTGTTGAGTCGGTACCAGAGCATGGACAGGACCAGTTGATTAAGCACCAGTGCCCTTCCCCGAAGGGAGAGGCACCGGAGTAGTCCTGTCCATTTCCGGAGCCGCTCCGTCACCCTGCCCTGCAAATCCTGCCAGTTCTCCGGCGGAGACGGATGCGTGGCAGAAAGGTAAACGCCGAGATAGAGCAGCGGACCCGCGCTCCACCGGATGGCCTGAAGCGCAGGTGGGAGGGAGCTCGCCTGCCACCCGTCCCCGACCACCAGGCCAGAGCTCTTGACCCAGTTGACCCAGGCGGAGGAGGCCGCCGAGTACACAGCCTGGCAAGCCTCTACCCGCGCCAAGTCGCCCGGGTCCTGGACCACAAGGAGCACATCGTCAGCGTATGCCGACAGGACCAGCCGCAGCCCCAGCTCCTGAAGCACCAACCCCGTCAACCTCTTGCGGAGGAGACAGAGGAAGGGCTCGATCGCCAGAGCGTACAGCTGGCCCGAGAGGGGGCACCCCTGCCGCACTCCCCGCCCGAAGCTGACCGGCTCGGTCAGGGTCCAGTTGAGCCTGACCAGACACTCCGCAGAAGCGTACAGCACCTGCAGAAAACCCACAAACAGGGGTCCGAAGCTGAACGCTCGCAGAGTGCCCAGGAGATACCCGTGATCCATCCGGTCGAACGCCTTCTCCTGATCCAGGGACAGGAGGGCGAACGACAGACCATCCCTACACCCCAATTCCAGAAGGTCCCGGACCAGATACAAGTTATCAAAGATGGTGCGGCCCGGGACGGTGTAGGTCTGGTCTGGATGGACCACGTCCGCCAGCACGGACCCTAGCCGCATCGAGATGGCCTTCGCAACAATTTTGTAGTCCGTGCTGAGGAGCGAGACGGGACGCCAATTCCGTAAGTCGCGGAGGTCCCCCCTCTTCGGCAATAAGGCCAGCACGGCTCGCCTGCACGAGAGAGGGAGGACCCCGCTATGCAAAGCCTCAGCCCAGACAGTGACCAGGTCTGGGCCGAGGACGTCCCAGAACACGCGGTAGAACTCCACGGTCAGCCCGTCCAAGCCCGGAGATTTATTGGTGGGCATGTGACGGAGGGCCTCCGAGAACTCGGCCAGAGTGAGAGGCAGCTCTAGCCGGTCCCGGTCGCCCGTGCTGACCGTCGGGAGCCCGTCCCAGAGCACTCTGCAAGCGTTAGGATCGGTCGGATCCGGGGAGAAAAGAGTGGCGTAGAAGGCCCTGACCCTCTGGCACATCTCCGCCGGATCCGTGAGGGGGGTGCCGTCCTCTGCCAGGAGGCAGGTGACGTGCTTCTTGGCCCCCCTCCTTTTCTCCAAGGCGTAGAAGAAGCGGGAGCCGCGATCCATCTCCCGAAGGAGCTGGATGCGGGATCGAACAAAAGCACCCCGGGCCCGATGGTCTTCGAGGGCCTGGAGCTCCTCCTGCTTCTCCCGGCACGCTCCGCAGAGGGATGGATCCGCGGGGTTGATGGCCAGACGCCTCTCCAGCTCCAAGACCTCCCGCTCCAACTACCCTATCGCCGCATCCCTCCGTCGGCTGGCACCCCGAGTGTAGTCACGGCAGAAGAGCAGGGCGCGCACCTTCCCCAGATCCCACCACCGCCGCGCCGAGGAAAAGGCACGCCTCTGCCCTCGCCAGGCCAGCCAGAACTCCCGGAAGGACGCCACGAATCCCACATCCTCCAGCAAACTATTATTAAAGTGCCAATAGGCCGGCCCCGGCCTCTCCGCGCAGAGAGAGGCCGTCACGGTGGCAAGGTGGTGATCCGAAAAGGGGGCCGGCCGAACGCTGGAGGAGTGGGCCCGTGAAAGGTGGAAACGTGACAGGTAAATACGGTCCAGCCGGGAGTGGCACGACCGATGGACCTCCACCCGGACGAAGGTGAACGTCGAGACGTCGTCTGGGTGGTGGTCGCGCCAGACGTCCACCAGGGAGTGGCGGTCGACAATCTCCCGGAGGACGTCCGCAGCTGCCGGGCACTGCTCGGTCCCCGAGCGGTCCCGTTCCTCGAGGGTGGTGTTAAAATCCCCTCCCAGGACCAGGCACTCACGAGGGTCCAGGGAGCCGAGGAAGGCGGATGTCTGCTGATAAAAACGTAGCCTCTCCGGGGCCGATGTCGGGGCGTAAACGTTGACGAGATGAACCACAAGCCCCTCCATGTGGACCCGGAGGTGCAGCAGGCGACCCGGCACAGCCTCGGCGACCCCTAGCACCTCGTGCCGTAGGTCGGGGGAGAACAGGGTCGCCACTCCAGCCGCGCAGACAGAGAAGTGGCTAAAGTAGGCCCCATCCCCCCACTCCAGCCGCCAGCTAGCTTCAGCGGCCGGATCCGTATGGGTCTCCTGCAGGAAAACCACAGAGTACCCCCCCTCCCGGAGGAAGGAGAGCACCTGGCTCCTGCGGAGACCCATCCTACAGCCTCGGGTGTTTAAGGTGGCAAGGATGATCGGCGCCATGAGGAGGGCTGGGGGGGATCCTCGCTGGCAGACACGCCCACGGCCTCCGGCAGGCCGCGCAGCAATCCGTGACCAACCCCGAAGGTGAGTAAGGAGTCACGGAAGACACGGACCCGCCGGTAGGCCGCGGCGGCCTGCTTCCCGGTCCTCCTACCCTCCCCCATGAGGGCCCTCGCGGCCCGTAGGACCTGATGGAAATCCCCCCACTGCTGGAGCGCAAGATGGACTTTGTTCCGGGAGCCACGGACGTCCTCAAGGAACTCCCGCAGCTCCTCCCTCAGCGCATGGGGGGGTGGGGTCACTGATCGATGACTGGCCCCCAGTGGGGCCCCCGTCACAGCCCCGTGGCCCACCAAGGCGGGTAGGCAGGGGGCAGATCCCCAACGTGGCAGCAGATGGACCGACGCCACACGACCCGCCCCGCTCTCAGATTCAAGAAGGGGCGGTGGAAGGAGAACAGCAGCCCCTGTGGGGTCGGGACAGGAAAGAACTAGTGAACCCGCTCCCTGGGAGGTATTGCCAGGGGCGGCACTGGCATCACAGGAAGTGGGGGGGACAAGGACAGAGCCAACAGGAGTAGGGCGGGGATCAGGGAGAGAATCCGGGAAGGAGGTAGAGGCAGGATCCGGAGCCTCCATAGGTGAGACGCCAGAAGGTGGCTCCTTCTGGCCAGGCTCAAGGATCTGGGAAGTGGGCAGGGGACCCCTAACGATGCCTGGCTCAGCCACTGTGGCACGTGCGGCAGCCTCGGCACCCAGAGAGAGATGGTGGTCAATGGGGTCCCCGCTGAGGAAGGAGGGCGGGTCCTCCACACTCAAGAGGGACACCCCCTGGGAAGCGGGTCTCGGCAGCGGGGCACTGGCCGTCGCCCCAAGGGGCTCGGCAGCTGCCAACAGAGTGCCACCCGCAGCCGAGTCGAGGGAAGATTCCAGGGGACCCTCAGAGGTGGGAGCAGAAACAGCGGGTAGGGGAAGGGAACCCAGGGACAGGGGGGATGTAGTGAGGTCGCCCAGATCGAGGCCCGCCGGCAGAGGGTCATCCTCCCCCTGAGTGACCGGGGTCAAACCCAGGGCCTCGATTTCTGCGTAGATGGGAGAGAGATCACAGTCCACCACCCCAGGGCCCTCCCCGCCAGCACCCGAGGCGATACCCACTGCGGCACTCTCAGAGGCGCCAAGTGGGAAGGGGGCGAGAGAGGCTCCCTCGGGGGCATCCACGGGAAGGGACCCCGGAGGAGGGGCGGTGTCACCTTCCGGTGCTGCCACGGCATCCCCAGCCGGCACCACAAACTGGGAGTCATCAGGGGACAAGGCGGAAGACTCGACATCGGCGCCCCCCTTTCTGCTCTTCCGGGGGGCCTCCGAATCCGAAGTATGTAAAGAAACTCGAGCCTTCCGCTTGCCCCGCTTCCCCTGCACTAAGGACCAGCCCTCCATGGCATCATCCGGGGGCTGGCTAACAGGGGTCAGCTCGGGGGGCAAGGGCAATGGCTCAGGGACTCGAGGAGGCAGTGGTGGGACAGCAGAAACCGGGGAGGATTCCCCCTGGGACGAGCCCTCTCCCACGGCCGGCGGTAGCCCCGCCACACCCTCCTCCACAGAGGTGGACCGAGAAGGAGGAGGAGGGGCAGCTTCGGGTGCCGGGCAGCTAGGGGGACCGGCGATGACAGGGCCGGCGCCTTGCCGGGGCTCGGGGGTCCCGGACGCTCCTCCGTGCTGGGCCAAGGGACAGTCCCTCCGGACGTGCCCCATCGCCCGGCAGAGGTAGCACCGGGCCTCCCCCGTTGAGTAATGCACCTGGTAGTGGGCTCCCTGGTAAGGGACCAGAAAGGACCCCTCGAGCGCCTCTCCGCCACGCGCCGCCGGCGGCAGTTGAAGCTGCACTTGCCGTCGGAACGAGAGAACATGACGGAGGGCGGGGTCCTTGCAGCCCAAGGGGAGAGGGCTGATGACAGAGATGGGGCGTCCCAGGGCAGAAAGGGCGGGCAGCAGGGCGGCATTGGGCAGGAAGGGAGGGACGGAGGTCAAGATCAAGCGGACCCCCAGGTCTTCTAACGGCTCCAGGGGGACGAACACGCCCCCCACCGCCAGGCCCGTCTCTACCGCCTCCTGGGCGGCAGCCTCCGATGCCAGGAAGAAGACCACCTTCCCGTACATTTTGGAGGCCGCCACGATGGCCGTGGGCCCCACTACCCTGGCCAACGCCCGCACGTAGGTCTCCATGTGGGGCGAGGCGGGCACCAGGAGGCAACGGACGCCGTACTTCCTGGTCAAAGTGGGAAAGGGGCCCCGGCCGCTGTAGATGTTGGCGGAAGCAGCGGGCGGAGGAGCAGCGGCAGGCGGGGGGGCCACCGCCACCTGGGCGTACGCCCTGGGGGCCGGGGGAGGGACACCTGCAGAGCTGGTGGAGGGAACAGCGGGGAGGGACGCCGCAGCCGGTAGCGGGGCTGCGGCAGCGGGGGCAGTCTCCGCCACGGAGGGCCTGGCCTTTCTAGCGGGGCCCTTACCCTTCTTCCCACCCCGACCCTTCCCACCGGCTGGGGGGGCTCCCCCCGAATCAGAAGGGGCGAGAGACGTGGCAGCAACGGAGGTCTCCCCAGTACTCGCTGCTGCCAGTGCCCCAGCAGGGGCGGTGGTAGGTGGATCAGCAGCGGCGGCCGAGGTAGAGGCTTGGGCAGTGGACACGGGGGCAGGTGGAGGAGGGGTAGTGGGAGCATCGCGAGGGGTCTCCCCCGCCGCGTTCCCCGCCATAACGAGAGCGGGGAGGGGGACAAACAGCGAGGGGAGGGGAAGGAGAGGAGGCGGCCACCTTTCCCCGCTAGGCTGCAGGCAGGGGAGGAGGGCGCCAGAAGGGGAAGGCTAAAGGGGCGTAGGGAGCAACCAAGGACTACGGGTGGGATTGGTGCAGGGCACCAACGCAGAGGGGGGTTCCAGCGCCTCCAGTTGCACTAGGGGAGCGGGGGGGCAACGGCAGAGGGGGGAGTGCAGTGAACAAGGGGAAACCAAATGGGGAAGGGCACAAGCGCCTGAGAGGGGGCGTGGGCGCATGGGGGGGGGACCAATCAGGGCTGGGGTAGCACAGGGTGGGGGGAAAGGGCGAGCTGAGATTGGAGTAGAGGGACCAAGGGGACAGCTACAGGGCTGGGGCAGAACTATCAGGTGGCAGAGGGAAATAGGTGGGGTGGACAAATGTGGCAGAGGGGAGGGGGTCAGTCCAGTATGAGGGGGGAGGTGGTGCACCTACAGGCACTTGTGCCAAAAAGTCAATGGTTGGCTGCTGCTGCTGCAGGCCCAAATGGTGGAAGTGGGCATGGTGAGCCAGGCGAGCAGCTCAGACCCAGAGGCAGGAGTCCAAAGCAGAAGGAAAACAGCCAGCGGGGGTGGTGGAGGGGGCAACGATGGTGGTGGGGGCGAAGGGGGACACGGATGGACTGGGGGCAGGCTCCACGCCACACCCCCGGTGCCCCAGCAGACACAGTCCAAACCCCACCACAAGAGCACAGTTTGAAAAAGACTCAGTCCAGAAAAGCCCCCTCCACAGTGGTCCTCATACTGTCTCCAGCAGCGGGTGGTCCTCTTCTCCTTCCTCTCCTTCTCCGGGCACCAACAGCTCCCCAGCAACAGCCACAGTAGGCCCAGCAGCTCCAGGTGGTGGTGGTCTGGCGTCCAGGCAGGAGGGACCCCGCTCAGAGGGTGGTGTCCTCAGCAACAAGAGCTGGGGTCCCTCATTCCCCTCCTCTCTGGGAAGCAGGCCAGCACCCCCCCCCAAGGGGCTGTAGGTGGAATAACAGCAGTAACTGAGGTGGGGGGGAACCACCAGCCAGCCAGCAAACAGACAGCAGAGAGAGGGGTAGGCGGTGGTGTCTAGCCCAGCCAGGGAAGCAGCAGGAGCAGGAACAGCAGCAGAAACAGCAGCAGCGAGGGCCCAGCGCCCAGCAGGAACAGCAGCAGCAGCAGCAGCAGCCCTCTCCCTCCTTCCTCTACAGCAGAGTGGCAGAAGAGAGATCTCTGGCCCCAGGAGAAGCAGGCGTCTGCTCCCTGAGTGACCAGAGCAGGGGCTGCACTAGAGTAACCAGGAACCTGCTAGAACCAATTAAGGCAGACAGGCTGCTTAGAACACCTGCAGCCGATCAAGGCAGGCTAATCAGGGTACCTGGGTTTAAAAAGGAGCTCACTCCAATCAGGCGGGTGGAAGTCAGAGGAGAGGAAGTGCGTGTGAGCAGCTGGGAGAAAGAGGTGCAAGGAGCTGAGAGTGAGAGGCTGTGCTGCTGGAGAACTAAGGAGTACAAGCGTTATCAGACACCAGGAGGAAGGTCCTGTTGTGAGCATAAAGCAGGTGTTTGGAGGAGGCCCTAGGGAAGTAGCCGAGGGGGTTGTGGCTGTCATGCAGCTGTTACAAGAGGCACTCTAGACAGCTGCAATCCACAGGGACCTGGGCTGGAACCCGGAGTAGAGGGCGGGCCCGGGTTCCCCCTAAACCTCCCAACTCCTGATCAGACACAGGAGAATTTGATCCAGACTGTGGGGAAGATCACTGAGGTGAGCAAATCTGCCAATAAGCGCAGGACCCACCAAGGTAGAGGAGGAACTTTGTCATAATATTTAAGTGCAAAGTAAATTAAAAGGTGTTACAAATAGATCTCACAAAACTAGGTGACTGGGAACAAAATGACAGATGAAATTCAGGGTTGATAAGTGCAAAGTACTGCACAATGGAAAACATAATCCCAACTATATATATACAATGTTGGGTCTAAATTAGCTGCCACCACTCAAGAAAGAGGTATTGGCAGCATTGTGGATAGTTCTCTGAAAACATACACTCGATGTGCAGCAGCAGTCAAAAACAACCCTAGTAAATTCATGGAGGGTAGGTACACCAGTGGTTATTAGCCAAGATGGTCACAGACTCTGCATTCTCTGGATGTCTCTAAAACTCTGAGTGTCAGAAGATGGGTCAGATGACATGGGATGAAGCACATGATATTGTGCTTTTCTGATAATTTCCTCTGAAGCATCTGCACTGACCACAGTCAGAAAACAGGACACTGGGCTAGATGGGTCATTGGTCTGAATCAATATGGCCAATCTTCTGTTCTTAAATTGTTCCTCTGGGTGATGGGCTTCTGCAGACAAGCCTATTCCACAGGATCTCTTTTAAATAGAGCTGTTGTAGCCACCCTAGCAGATATCAAGAGTAGTGTGACCATATGTTCCATTTTGGCAGAGACAGTCCCTTTTTTAGCTGCTTTCTTGTAACTTAAATGAAAGTTGCGCTGACTGAGTCTATGGCTGCACTGTGGGAATGGGAAGGTCAAAATCTCCTGCCCAGTCTAGGGCTGGGGTATTTCTTAGGGGGCTTATTCCTTCACCCTCTCACTTCCCTGCTCCTCCTTGCATGAACAGAGAGCAACAATACTCAAAGTTCGAAGGCGCAAACAATTCAATGTTTATTGGGGTGAACTTCCAGCAAGCATGATTCCAGTTTCTTAGTGTCCCCCTTCCCAGCTCTGACACCACAGAGCCTTGCCTGTCTCCTTGTTTCTGTTCCCATCCCTTGTTCCCATTTCCCCCTTTAGCAAAACGTGATCCCAGTTCCCACTCCCCTTCCTGACTGATTGCAGACTATATAGTAAAAGTTGAGTTCTCCTTAGCTATACCTTAACCAATCATTTTACTGAAATTTAACTAACCAATCCTAACATATTGTAACATGGTTATTTAACCAATTATATCCCACCACCTTAACTGGTTTACACCCAACAAAATTAATTATACAGCAGACAGAAACAATCACAGAACCAGACAGAGACCATGCAAATAAACATACAAAACAATACAGAAGTGAGGATTTTACAACTACATCTATACAGACAAAAGGGTTTTCCAGCTGTGTCTATTGATAAATGAGTTCTTGCCAGACAGAATGCTATCAAACTAAGTTTCCTTTTATATCTTCTAGGCTCTACCCTTTCTCTGGAGGTGATAGGAAGATCAGAGCAGGATTGTATTTCTAATAGCCCAACAGCATCTTATTTCAATGTGACTAGATTGGAAGGTGAGGATGTGACCATACATTTCCCATCTTATGGCTGCCTCTGCTGCTTAGCCGAAGAACCAGGCCTCAGACTGTCACAGCAAGAGAAGGCAATTACACAGACAGACAGCCTTCCCATCTCTATGCAGCCCCACTTCCACCCTGTACAAGGCCCCATCAGCAGATCCTGCAGGCAGTGGCTACTGTAATAGGCCCTGGTAGCACATCTCTGATGAACCTATGCTAGCAGGAAGCCGGGGAGCATCCTAGAGCAGTTGTGGAGGCTCAGAGATTGTGGGTGAGTGGGTCTAGTTACCAGTGCATGTCTGAGACCTGTGCATAACTTTGGTGATCTCTGGATCCCTCTTTTCATTCTTCATGGAGAAGGGAAAAGACCTCCCCGCCAGAGTGATCCGAGGGAAATTTCCTTGTATGGAGCCTTGTGGACTCTCCCTTCCCTGGCCTACACCCTGGGCTTGTAGTGCAGGACAGGGCACTGCCGGGGAGAAATCTGGTTCTATATTATTATTATTATTCTATTTCATTTTATATCAGCAAGATCACAGTTTTGAAAGCATCATCACTAACGTTCAACCACCCCCGAGGTAGCCATGTGATTAATCAGAACCATACAAACAGAAATGATAAGCCTGGATTCCAGGAATAGAGACTGCAGCAGGGCTGGCACTGCAGTCCAGTTATGTAGCATCACCACACGTCCCCTGTGATTTGGTCTCCTGCAGTTTGCCTTTGGCTCTGATCAGAGTTAAAACTGGAACAAAGAAAGCAAATCTGCAGAGGTTCCCTGATGGCCAAGTGGTCCCCAAGGAAATGTGCAGACATGCTTCATATAGACAGTTGCTTTTCTGTCTGAACAGATACTGCCTGCTGCCCATGTAACCTCTTGGATGACTCCTCGTCCTTCAGTGTGAAGACCTCTGGTGTCAGCGGCTCCTCTTCTAGCAGGATTTGGGTACGTTGGCAGGTTTTGGTATCTTTAAAATGTAAAGTGAAGGGGAAAGACTGCAAGCTGTTTCCGTTTGCAGATGTTCTGTAGTGCAAGAAGGGACTGATGTGGGCTGTTGGGATGACTCAGTGATGGTGCTGTAGGGCAAGGAGCACTAGATGATTTGGGAACCCCTCCCCCACATCTACCTGTTCTCCACGTTGGGATATTCAAGCTACACACAAATCTGACATTCAGAGCGAGCTCAGAGTGTTAAAATCCCTATTAACTGAGTCAGGATTTCTCAGTGGGTCCCATTTCTAGAGGTGCTGTGTGCTCTAGGCCGATCCTGCCAGGGGCTGAGTGAGAGGAGACCCCACGGAATATCAGAGGTTAGTTCCCAAGTCATCTCATGTTTAGTTGCTCCTGGAAATTTAATCAGAAAATTCATTTTCAAAGGTTTGGTTCTCTGTCTTGGTTGTGAACTCAGGAATTCACAGCTGCACAGTGGTAACAGGTCCGATAGGGCATATTTCTGTTTCCTGACTGGCTGAGGGCTCCAACGTTTCTGCCCTGTAGATACCCCTCAGAATTACAGGGCTACTGGCATCTCTGTCCCCTCTGTGGTCTCTGAGTGCCACATGTCAGGCCTCGCAGCCTTCCCTCTCATGGGGTGCAATCCTGTGATGCTTCCACCCTCAGACTGGACCCTGCGCTACTGCACTGTGATTGCCCTGCAGGTGCCAGTGAGCATGTGTTGAGACAAGTGACCAGCCTGCTTGAACCAAAATAATGTTTAACCAAACAGCAGGAAGAACGTGTAACATGGGAGAATAAGAGGGTTTTCAAACAACAGTCTGTACACATCTCTGACCCCAAGCCTTCCCAATCTGACAGGGACCCAGGCAGGCCAAGGGCCTTGAGTCTTCCCCAGCGGTGTCTGTGTGTGTCAGACTGAAGAGTGCCTCAGCAACAGCTGCCCCAGCTCTGGACAGACTCCCAGCGCTGGCAAAACAAGCTGTGTAACATGGCTGGAGCCCAGGAACAGGGAATTCCCTGCTTGTAGCTCCAGTGTGGTCTCTCAATCTCCCTTAAGTGCATCCTGAGCGATGGCTTTCCTTGAGCTATTACTTTCCCTCCTGCTTGTTTTCCAGCAGCCTGCTATTAAAATAGGAAGAGCCATACTGGTTTCACCTAATGTAGCCAAAACATAAACATCCCAAGAGTTAACCCAATATAACTATACAGCAAACATCCCCAGAACTGGGGTTATCACACACATTCATTATGGCAGCTCAGCTCCGTGGCAGTCACAGCGCCACTCCTGGGTGCTGCGGATTTTATTAATACAGGGAAGAGGGGGAGGGAGAGAGAGATTGACTGGCTGACTTTCATATGGGAAATGAAAGTTCCATTTCCATGAATACTCATGCATTTGACTTTGAAAACTATTTCCTGCAAACTTTCATTGTGCCTGAGTAACAGGTGCTGGGGCTACTATGTACTAGAGAGTGAGAACTCAGGGAATGAATAGTTTATATACTCATCCTAATGCCCATTACCACTCCGGGTACAGGCTACAGACTGACAGAACAGAACCTGAGGAGAACCAGTCAGCTATTAACCCAGAGACAGAGGAGCTACTAGACTTTGTTTGCTGACAAGCCACTGACTGAGGGCTGAGACGCTGGAATCTTCCAGGTTCTGAAGAAATCCAGAGGAGAGATGCTAAATTTTACGTCCCACTCTAACCTGAGAAATCATCTCTGAAAGACCATCAGAGGGGAAGGAATGGGTTTACATGTGTGTGTCAACGTACAAATGTGTAAATGTTATGCCAAAACTTTTCATTGTAATATCAATATTAAAAAGACAAAGTTTCATGACCTGCATGTATATCAAAAACCAGCAGCAGAATTGTTGGAATCTCTACAGGAAGCAGGTGTGATAACTTTACTGCATAAAGGTTTTTGCTTTAGAATGTTTTTCAGAAATACTCCACATACTGTCTGCAGTGATTTTATGCTATTAACTCTTTGCTCAGTGAACAGTTGTATGATACTGTCATTAGGTAACTGAGGAGCAGCTGTTTCTAACACTTACATTCAGGGTCATGAACAAAATCCCTCTGCAATCCCTGTGCAAGACAAGTCAAGAGAGAACAATGGGCCGTGTTTCAGCATAGAGCTGAGGTGCAGAGGCAGAACAATTCCGTCAGCTACCTGGTGTTGCGAGCCGATTTCCCTCTTAGGAGTTTTTTCAATGTTGCTGAGTACCTGTAAAGACATTTTCCTTTCCTGGTACAACATTATGTGACTTTGTGTTATGGGCAATGGGCATTTATTAGCTTTGAATTGGTAAATTAATTCCTTTAACTCTTCTGAAAAAAACCTTGGAATGACACAAGACTTTATACTAGTATAGACATAATATCAGAGGGGTCGCCGTGTTAGTCTGGAACTGTAAAAAGCGACAAAGAGTCCTGTGGCATCTTATAGACTAACAGACATATTGGAGCATGAGCTTTCGTGGGTGAATACTCACTTCGTCGGATGCATGTAGTGGAAATTTTGAGGGAAAGGTATATATATGCAGGCAAGAATCAGTCTGGAAATAACGAGGTTAGTTCAATCAGGGAGGATGAGGCCCTCTTCTAGCAGTTGAGGTATGAACACCATAGGAGGAGAAACTGCTTTTATTGTTGGCTAGACATTCACGGTCTTTGTTTAATCCTGAGCTGATGGTGTCAAATTTGCAAATGAACTGAAGCTCAGCAGTTTCTCTTTGGACTCTGGTCCTGAAGTTTTTTTTGCTGCAGGATGGTTTCCTTTAAATCTGCAATTGTGTGGCTAGGGAGGCTGAAGTGTTTTCCTACAGGTTTTTGTATATTGCCATTCCTATTATCTGACTTGTGTCCATTGATCCTGTTCCTTAAGGATTGTCCAGTTTGGCCGATGTACATAGCAGAGGGGCATTGCTGGCACATGATGGTGTATATTACATTGGTGGACGTGCAGGTGAATGAACCGGTGATGTTGTGGCTGATCTGGTTAGGTCCTGTGATGGTGTCGCTGGTGTAGACGAACTGGATGTTTATATGGGTTACCAGAAAATCTAATTACATTAGTGAGGATCGTTTTTAGTAAAGTAATGGAAAGGTGCTAAGCTTTCCTTATTTACACCACAAAATATGTGTAAGTGCTGGGTGTCAGGAGGAAACTTTCCCTGGAAGCAGGTTATCTCATGGCTGTCTATTGAAGGGCTTCTTCCATCTTTCTCTCCAGCATCGGAAACTAGCTTCTGGGCTAGAAGGAACACAGGTCTTACCCAGTCTGGCAGTGCCTATCTTCACATCAGTGGTGTAAATCCAAAACTTTGTTTTTGATGATCTTCCTTGAGATCCTGGGAGTCTCTAGACTTGCACTGAGAGCAGAAATATGTCTTGTTAAATATAATCTAGTTTCCTGTACTTTTTCCTTTCAGGAAGGAAAGTTGAAAACTCCTGGGACCTGCCCAGTACTTAATGTCAGCTGTCAATGACAGCAAATCCAACTCTGCAGTGTTACATCTCACCGGCATACCTGGGCTGGAAGACGTCCATCACTGGATCTCTATCCCTATCTGCTTAATGTATCTAATTTCGATAGTAGGAAATTCAGTCATTCTGTTCATTATAAAAACAGATCCAAGCCTCCATGAGCCCATGCACATATTTCTTTCCATGTTGGCCGTCACAGACCTTGGCTTACCGGTAACCACCATGCCAACGATACTGGGCATATTCTTGTTTAAATATAGGGAGATCAGCCTCGATGCCTGTTTTGCTCAGCTGTTTTTCATCCACTTGCTTTCATGCATTGAATGCTCCGTGCTCTTGTTGATGATCTTTGACCGCTTTGTCGCGATCTGCAATCCTTTAAGATATGCATCTATCTTACTCCTCCCAAAAATAGCCAAGATGGGACTGGTGTGTGTGCTAAAGGCCGTGTCCCTAATATTTCCACTCCCCTTTCTCCTGAAACGGTTCCAATTCTGTCGAGCTAATGTCCTCTCCCATTCCTTCTGTGTGCACCAAGAGGTCATGAATTTAACTTGTTCAGATATCACAGTCAACAGAATCTATGGCTTGTCTATTGCACTCTTAACAGTGGGGTTAGACTCGTTGCTCATCTGCCTCTCTTATGTGATGATCCTCAGAACAGTGCTGAGCATCACATCCCACATGGAGTCCATCAGGGCCCTGAAAACCTGTTTCGCCCATCTCTGTGCTGTCTTCCTTTTCTACACACCAAGGCTTGGCTTGCTTGTGATACACAGTTTCAGGAAAAGCTCTTCTCACTCGCTTCAGAATTTTCTAGGATATGTATACCTGCTGGTCCCGCTTCTCACATGATTTCGTGGGTGAATACCCACTTCCTCAGATGATGCCCTCTCTCCTGCTTTATTCTGAACTCAGCTGCTCAGCCCACTTGGGCGGTTGCCCCATCCCATCTCCTGATCTAAGTACAGCATTGACACCTCACAGACTAGAGGGAGATTGCAGGAGGGCAGCCCCATTGTGACCTAGACATGACATCAGCGCCTGCCTGATGCCAGAGCAGCAACTTGCCCTCAGGTGTAGCCTGGGGACTTGTTGCTGGTTTGAGAGTGTCTGTGTTGAGAGTGTATCAGTGCTTGAGCCCGGGGAAATGAGTTCACTCCTCCCCTATCTCAACTCTGCCTCCTGCCTAGAGATCCTGGAATTCACTCTGCCTTTTCTGGTCTATTTTGCTGTGATAAGGCTCGCCAGATCTGAGGTAAGTGAGACTCCTAGAGAGATGGAAAGGCTGGATTGATGCCAGCTGAATGCAGAAAACAAATATAAGTATTTTTAAATCAGCAGGCTTGGATCATCTTCACCCAAGAGTCCTCAAAGAGCTGGCTCATGAGGTTCTTAGCCCACTGACATTAATTTTGTAACCAATTTAGGATTCCTGAGGGAATTCCAGAAGACTGGAAGTGTGCTAATGTTTTGTCAATATTCAAAAAGTTACTGGAGGTTGACCCGGCTTCTTATAGGCCAGTTAGCCTGAAATAATGGACAAACTGATATGGGAATCAATCAATAAAGAATTAAAGGATAGGAATATATTTAAAGTAGGTTAACAATATTCTATAGAAAATGGGTCATGTCAAACATGGATGTGACAAACTTAGACATTTGTATGGTGTTGTTTTTCATAGATTCCAAGGCAAGATGGGCCTATTGTGATCTTCTAGTCTGACCTTCCTGTCTAACACAGGCCAAAGAACTTCCAATAATGCCTAGTGCATACCTTTTATTAAGATGTCCAATCTTGATTTTAAAAACTGCCATGATGGAGAATCAATCCACCATGACCTTGGTAAATTGTTCCAATGGTTAGTTCCTCTCACTGTTAAAAATGAAAGCCTTATTTCCTGTCTGAATTCGTCTAGTTTCAACTTCCAGCCATTAGACCATGTTAGACCTTTCTCTGCTAGACTGAAGAGCCCATTTGTAATTATTTCTTCCCCATGTAGGGATTTATAGACTTTTCCTCAAACCACCCTTAATCTCTTTTAGCGACATTGACTAAGCTCCTTAAGTCTATCACTACAAGGCATGTTTTCTAATCCTTTCATCATTCTTATGGCTCTTCTCTGAACCCTCTGCAATTTATCAACATCTTTCCTGAATGTTAGACACCAGAACTGGACACAGGTTTCCTGCAATGGTTGCACTAGTGCCAAATACAGAGGTAAAATAACCACTCTCGTCCAACTTGAGATTCCCCTGTTTCTGCATCCAAGTACCTCAGGACATTTGCATTAAAAATTAGCATTATGCAATATTAATGGAGCACAGATTAAATGGATTGAGAACAGGCTAATGCGAACTGATAGATCTCAAAAAGTAATTGTCAAAGGGCTCATCGAATGTGGGTGTTTCTAAAGGGACTCCGCAGGGATCAGGACTAGGTCTGATGCTAGTCAATATCTTTTCAATGACTTGGAAGTAAATACAAAATTGCTGCTGATCAAAATGGGCTGATGACATAAAGATTGGCAGAATGGTAAATAGCAATGAAGACAGGGCAGTCATACAAAGCGTTCTGGAGAGTTTTTTTGACAAATGGGACCCATTCAAACAAAATGCATTTTCACACAGCCCAGCACAGAGTTTTACATCTGGGAACAAGGAGGGCATATTCAGCTTTGGATGTAACGATCTTTAGTTTTGTATCATCTGCAAATCTGGCCACTACTCTGTTTCCTCCCTTTTCTAGATCATTTATGAATATCTTGAACAACTGTGGTCCCAGGACAAATCTCTGCGGGATCTTGCTATTTATCTCTCTTCATAAATTCACCATTTATTCCTACTTTTTGTTTCCTATCTTTAAAACAGTTACTGGTCCATGAGAGGACCTTCCATCTTCTCCATGACAACTTACTTTGCTTAAGAACCTCTTATGAGGGATCTTGTTAAAGGTTTTCTGAAAGTTCAGATGCACTATATCCACTGGATCGCCCTTGTCCACATGCTTCTTCACCCCTGTAACATTACTCCCCATATTCTTCATAGAAATATTGTTCTATGAATGTGGCATAACTAAGATATGTTTAATGCAAGATGGGTCATGTGACATATCATTGGAAAGTTTATGATTTACTGAATGGGGTTATCCTATTTGTATGGATGTATCATTTCTGTATCTGAAGGTAGAAATATGAGCTCTGTATCAATTACAGAAGTACTTGCACCAGGGGAATGCCCCCAAACAGTAGGCAATCAGCCTGGACGGACTATTAGGAAGGACAATAGGACTTTGAAGATACTAATCTTCCTCCTTCCTGAGAAGTTTCCTAGGATGCTGCTTTGACACTGCAGGGTCATGTGATCATGTAACCTCACAGAATCATAGAATCCATAGAATCTCAGGGTTGGAAAGGACCTCAGGAGGTCATCTAGTCCAAGCCCCTGCTCAAAGGAGGACCAATTCCCAACTAAATCATCCCAGCCAGGGCTTTGTCAGGTCTGTCCTTAAAAAACTCTAAGGAAGGAGGTTCCACCACCACCCTAGGTAACCCATTCCAGAGCTTCACCACCCTCCTACTGAAAATGTTTTTCCTAATAACCAACCTAAACTTCCCCCACTGCAGCTTGAGACCATTGCTCCTTGTTCTATCATCTGCTACCACTGAGAACAGTCTAGATCCATACTCTTTGGAAACCCTTTTCAGGTAGTTGAAAGAGGCTATCAAATCCCCCCTCATTTGTCTCTTCTGCAGACTAAACAATCCCACTTCCCTCAGATGGACAGCATTTTGGACTGGTGGTATTTTTCCAAAAGGAAGGAGTAGGGGGGGTCAAACTAGGAGACAAAGGATTCCTGTCATAGCCAAATCCTATTTAAGGATTCAAAGGGAGTTAATCTAGCTTCTTCTCCACCACCTCCCTGCCCAAAAAAGGAAGACTGCTGAAAACACCTGGAGAAATAAATGAACTACTCTGTTGGGGAGGAGGGTAAGGGCTGAGCCGAGGCGAGAAAGATCTAGCCTGTGAAAGGAATACCTGGAGAGTTAAGCTGCAAGAAGCGCAGTTTACCTTCAAGAAACTTTGCAGCTCCCAGGCAAGTTGGCTGAACTCATTCCAAACTGTTGTTGTTGTTTTTTGGTATAAAAGAGCTTCCGTTTAAGGATGATATTGGGATTATATCAGCACTTGTTTGGGAGGATTTGCATAACCCATTCATGGTTTCACCACTCAGGAGTAGCATGGCCATCCCAAATGCATGCAGATAAAACCCCAATAGCATGCATTCCTTAAATATGTATCTAGGAAACACTGTTGTCCAGAGGTCAGATTTCTCCCCCAAGGTCTGAATTCCATGCATGGTATCTGAGGTTAATTGCACACCCTGCAATCCTTAAAGCTGCAGAGTTTTATCATCTCTGCAGGAGAGAGAACTTTGCAGGCTCTCTCCTTCAATGCTTATAAGCTCTGCAGGCTCCTGGTACCAGCAATCCCTGTTTCTCCAACCCCCGGATTCTTCCAGTGACCTCTGGTATGTGTTGTGCTGTGTGCCCTATATTGTCTGCATCATAGGAAAGCACAATGCCTACCCATAAAGCCTTATAGTGTAATACTCTCCCACAAGGAAAAGCTGCCCTCTGGCCCCACATGGAAGTCACCTCTGGCTCATTGTTCTCCCAGATTTATAGAGGAGTTCTCTTCTAACCCTGCTGCTTTCTCTGTGTGTGGCAGGCTTCTCCGAGGAAGAGGAGGCACGGAGGGAAAAAGAAGAAATCGAAAGGTAAGCAGCCCTGACCCCACAGCTGCGGTGGCAGACTCAGGCTCCATGCAAAGCAGAGAAATAGAGTCTATTCCTCCACCTGCCTCCCCTCTTCCTGCGAAGGTACAGTCGTGCCCAGAGTCTTGCAGAGGCACTGGCTGGGGCTCCGTTCACAGGCTGCCTCTGAAATCTGGGGCTCTAGAGTGCTAGGAAGCAGAGGGTGCCCAAGCAGCTTAATGTCTCCTTTATGTCTCACTTCTGGCAGCTTTTGGGTGCTGTGAGGAAGACTTGGAGGAGGCTTGTGCATCCCTAGAGACATGGTAAGCAATTCCCCTCTCCATAAATCTGCAGTGGGTCAGTCCTATCCTATAGCATCATGCAATTCATCCCCACCCAGTGGCGGTAGCCCGAGTAATCCCTCCCCTGCCCCGACCTATGTACCAGGCAAGCAACTCTTCTCCTTTAGAATCATGCAGTTCATTCCCACCCAGCAGAAGTTGCCATCTCTAATGCACTCCCACGCCTTGTACAGTGGGTCATTCCCTTCCTCGAGCATCATACGGTTCGTTTAACCTGGAGCAGTGTGTGTGGGGGGTTAGATTGTTTCTACTGGACTGGACCATCCTCCCCTCCCAAAAGGGGGAGAAAATGTTTTCTGGGAGCAACCTCGTGCACCCCAAAGGAGGTGAGGTGGAGAGGTCAGGAGAAAGGCTGGCCTTTCTGTTACCATGAGTAGGGTGAAAGGGATCCACCAGCATTTGGGTAATGGCCCCTCCTCCATTCTCCCAGGATAGGTTCCCAGTAGCATTTGAACGTTGGACCTTCAGCTCTGCAGTATAAAGCACCCCTTAGAGCTAAAGAGGTAGCTGTATTAGTTGGCAGCTATAGTAGGCTGTTATCCTATATGTTGATTCGCTTCTGTGGGTGGGACATGACACACACGCTGCCAGCAGGATACACTCTCACTTGCTCAGCACTAGACAGGGCTCACCTAACAATCCAGTTAACCCCAAAGCAGAACATCCAAGGCCCAGGTATTGCAGGGGAGGAGTCTGCCTCAGAGGAGAATGGGACAGGGAGCCTTTCGGTGCCACACCTCTGGGTAAAAGAGGGCCTGAGGGTAGGGCCTGCACTAAGCTATCTGCTCTCTCTGTTCCACAGCTGCCCTGTGCCCCTGGAGAAGCTCCCTTTTGCTTACAGCCTCAGGCTCTTTGAGAGGCAGCTACAGTACGTGGCCAGACACCTGGATGAAGTTCTGATACCGTAAGGCAACTGACGGGGGGGCACCAGACTGGGGGCTGCGTGGCAGGGGATAGTGAACGTAGAAAGGAGGGAGTAGAGACAACCAGACACTCCAGGATCCTAAAATAACGGGGAAAAAGGCACTAAGAGGCTTTAGCTTCTAAAGTGAGAGACCAGTGACAGTGAGGTGAGAGATTATCAGAAATTAAATGCAGAGATTACAAGTTGGGGTTGTGAGTAGGATCAAATCTTTCTGTACGGCAATATCTGCCAGCAGGTGACTATCTAGCACCTGCCCGTGCTGTGTTTGAGAGAAAAAGCAATCAAATTACACTCCGTGAGGAGGTATACATCCCACACAGCACTGGAAGGGGCTCAGGTTGCCAGGCAGGCCCATTAACTCCACAGGGTGCACTGGAGGAAGAGCCAGGGAGCAGGGAATTGATTTCAAGCAGGCTCAGCTGGGCAGGAATAGGCAGAGCCTATAAAGCCAGGAAGCTGGCAACAGACAGGGGCTGTCTTTAGGAAAGGCAGCCCCTCCCCAGGAAGAGGTGGGAGTGTTTGGAGCTGGCGCACCCAGAACAAGGAGGGGAACCAGGAGTAGTAGGAAGCAGTCCAGGCTTGGAGAGGAGAGCTCAGAACTGCTGGGTTGAGGGTTCCTGGCCTGGAGCCCGGTGTGAAGTGTGGGCCCCGGTTTCCTTACCAGCCACCAAGGGCGTGGCATAAACCAGCGGGGCAATGAACAGGAAAACTATCTGGGTCATTGTGGAAGTGACAGTGACCACATGTGACAATTGGAAGGGGCATTGACCTCGAGAGCTAATCCCCAGAGTAGGCAGCAGACAAGTAGTGAGGGGACACCACATGATACACCCCAAACACTAGTCATCAGCTGGGTTCAAACCCAGGTAGCTCATAGCCATTGAGGAAGTTATCTAGTTCCTTTTATAGTTTATAGTCTTGGCCTTCACAACATCCTCTGGCAAGGGTTACACACACATGCTCACATCTTCCTCCCCTAAACCAATTGTTCTTAGCTAATCTTTCTATTAAAATAGCAGTAGATCCCTGATCATGCTCAAGGCCCCATTGTGCTAGGTGCTGCACATGTGTGTGTGATGAAGGGGTTATCGTTCTAGATGAAATGAGTGCCAGCTCCCCCCCTCAGTCCTTCGTTACCCAGTTGATGTCCTTGTGTCAGGCTGTGGTGTGCAATGCATGCCTAGGCACTGCCTCATTGCACTACTGTTGGAAGGCTGTGTCCAAGCCCTGCCTTTGCTCAGCAGGGCCATGTCCCATCTGTCCCTGTCTCCTCTCTCCCACAGGCCGGGTGTGTCGACATCTGCCATGAGCCAGTTCTCCTATTCCCCTATGGAATCCACCACCTCTTCCCTCTGGAGTCCCAGCTCCTTTTCCCTGAGAGAAGCCTCCGTGACTTGGTCAGAGCCCCTCTGCCACACAAGGGAGATCATGGCTTTTGCAAGCTGGGAAGGATCCACTCATCCCATCCAAGCCCAGCCTCTTCCCAGTCCTCCTGCCCACAGCAGACGAGACCGGCGAGAGCAGAACATAGGTCTGGACCAGATGTCAGAGCATGGTTCAGACTTCAACATCCGACAGAAGCATCTGCAGAGCCCACTGGGGGCTCCACAAACCCCCTTCCCGAGGGAGCCATTGCTGGGTGAGCAGGACACCAAGCAGCAATGGGCATTCAACATAGATCAGTCCAATAGTGGATTTCCAGAAAAGGTCTCAAAGCCCCTGAGATCTGACACCAGCCCTCAGCATGCACAGGAGATCCAGGAGCCATGTGTCTGCCCCTCGGGACCCCTGCCCCAAAAGGTCCTCAGGATCATGGCATCCCCTATTGCCATCCTGGCCAAGCTTGTGCCTACAGCGAGGCTCAAGCTGCAGGATCACGTGGCTCAGAAATGCTCAGAGATCCAAATGAAAGCGTTTCCTAAGATCGTGAGAGAATCACACAGAGATGCTCCCCTCCTGAGAGAGACTTCCCTGCCTGGGTCACTCCGCCCACACAGGGAGCCAGGCAAGCACAGGACAGTGGCATTCCCAACAATGGGACAACAGCCTGCCCACCCCATCGAACTCCATATAAGGCGTGAGCATCTCGACATTCAGAGAGGGCTGCTCACCCTGGACCCAGAGCCCCCGGCAAAGCTGCCTCATGCCGTCCAAGCTTGGGGAGCCAGTGTGGAGTTCAGTGAGATGGAGACTGATTTCCTACAGACGGGGAGGCAAAGTACAAGCTCCTCTTCTTCCACACGTCCTCCAACACCAGTGGAAGATACCACCGTGGAGATGGGCAGGAATGATGACATGTCAGGAAACCAGACAGATCGCTGCGCTCTGCCAGGAATGGTGGATCTGGCATTGCCACCTCCAGGAACCACAATGGCAGAGAAGACCCTCGAAGCCACACTCCAGATTTGTAGGAGTGAATTGAGAAAGCCCCTCACCAGTGTGAGCGGCACCAAAGGGACTGAGGAGAACCTGGAGCTGCACATGGAGAGGAAGGTGATCTTGGGAGAAGGCTCCTGCCTGGGGCCAGGGGCACAGGCAGGTGAGAGCAGGGCAGATCTTCCCAGGACCCAATGCCACCAGGTTGCCCTAGAGGCACCAGGCTCTGAACAGCTCACAAGATCCACACTTGACTCTCTCATTGCTGGGCACGCTGCACACGACCTGCAGATCAAGCAGCTGACAGAAATGTTGTGCAGCTCCCACCTCATGGTGGGCCAGGTCTCAGTTTGCCAGCAGTGCCACAAGGCATATCCAGGAAAGATGAAGGGTAAGAAAACTCAGAAGGAGACATCTGCTGAGCTGCATGGTCTTCAAGACATCGTGGGTTCACAGGGGTTCGATGGAACTGTGAATTCAAAGCTCCCCAAGGACCAGCCGCCAATCAAAATCTGCAAGAAGTGCAGTAAGCTTCGATGGAAGAAACCAGCTGGCTCTGAAGGTGCTGACTTGCCCACAAGATCCCATGGAATTCCAAAGCGATGGACTCCAGGAGACTCCTCAGCATCAGCCAACCGCAACAAGATGCCAGAGATGTGGCTCCTTCCAGCAGGCAAGAGCAAGAAGCAGGATGGAATGGGGAAAATGGCTCCCACCAAGCAACCAAAGATGGTGTCCATTGCGACGAGTACAACAGGGCTTTCGCAAGCTGGGGAGAAAGCAACTGGGAATCCTGACGGTTCTCCCCCCAGGTCACCAAAGGCCTCCAGGGCTAGGACACCATCCCCTCCAAGAAGCAAAGTTACAGTGCTCAAACAGATGTTAATGTGCCTCAAACAAACCTTCAGCAAGCTTCAAAAGAAAGTGAAGTCCCGAATGTCCAAGGACTCTCATTCCAGAACACCTGACACTAAATTTACAAAGCTACCCTTTTGGAAGGCAAGGGCCTCCAAGGGTGTCCGGTTACCAAACTACTGAATCCCACCCTTCCAGCATGCCCACTAACAGAAGGGGCCCACAAATTCCAACATCTCCCTGTCATCCAGCGGGTCTGCTAAGCATGGGCTAAAGTGGCTGAGAAGAATGCCTTGTTGTCCTGGGACAGAGAGACTGATGTATAAGAGACCCTCCTTGGGGTATGACATCTAAATTCAGATTCCAAGATGAAGGGGGACCTGGGTGCTTGAATGAGATTGAGGGTGTGGCTAGCTCACTGGATTTGTTACTTTACCTCATATGGTTCAAGAATCAATCCTTCCTTCAAGAAGAGCTGACACTAAGTTGACAAAGCCACCCTTTTAAAAGGCAAGGGACCCTCAGTCTGTCCAGTAGTACTATTAGGGGCCTACCATCAATCAAACCCAAACCGGCCCTTTGACCTCTAAAACCCTGCCCCACCACCCTTAAACCCCACCGACCTATTACCAGAAGCCCCACCCACAGGGATATTATTTCCAGAGTCAAGGCGGACACATGACCGAAAGCAAAGTGTGTCATGTGACCCCTCTAAGAACTCCTCCCACTGTCCTCTACCAATCAGGAATGGTTTCACCCCCATAGGCCTACGCCGAGAGGTCATTTGACCAATCAGGGGTGTTCCAGGGTGGGGTGACTCATCCAGATGTGGCTCGTGTGACCCCTCTAAGATCTCCTCCCACTGCACTCTACCAATCGCGATGGGTTTCAGCCGCATAGAACCACCCCGAGAGCAGATTTGACCAATCAGTGGTGTTGCTGGGCAGGGTCACCCACCCAGATGAGGGTCATGTGACCCCTCTGAGAACTCCTCCCAGCACTCTTTGCCAGAGTGCAGCACTATCACCCCATAAGTCCCAGCAATTGGGACAGAAGGGGGCATCTTTTACCAAGGACGCGTGCCTTGGAAATCGTGGAAACATGGACTCCTTTTTCACCACCTCTCTGAGCACTTTGGACTTTGTTTTAGACCCGAAGGCCTTTGAACTTCTGTGAAGAAAGCGCTACATTAGCGACAGTTCCCACAAGGGCTCTTTGACTCAGCTGTTGATTGATGCGCCAGAACCTGAAACCCAAACTCTCTTGAGGCACCCTGATGAGTGTGATGGCCTCTCATTTTCCACCCCCCTAAAGGTGGAAGGCAAACACAGCTTGGGGGAGTCATCGGAGGAGAAGGTGAATGGAAATGACATTGCTCAGGTAAATTAATGATTAAAAAGTGACCGTTGATGATGGGGTGTAATGGGCTTCGGAACCGGGGGATGGGGGTTGGGTTGTGTCTATTTAAAAACAAGCAGGGAGAACTTACACTGTTTCTTTTCTGTAAATCTCTCGACAGCTTGACGATGCCTTTCTAGAGGACCTGGATGCCCTGGATAGTGTTACATCAAGCAGCAAAGATGAACTAGGTTCTCCTTGTTTTTGCTCTAAGCCGATACAAATTGTTGAAGAGGACTCCGAGGATGATGGCTATGAGGAGTTTAGGAGGCTTGGCATGGAACTAACTGATCCAGTGCCACATCGTGAGCATAAAAAAGTCATGCAGACTATTGTACGTGTTGCTCTTTATGCTGTCCTGAATAACTGCCTTAGGGAAAAGCTTTCTGAAGATTGTGAGGGCTGTGTCATAGATGTGCCAGCCCAACGGCGCCATGACTTCAGTAGATATAAACTGCAAGCTCCGGCGCCTGTGTGCTGAGCTGTATTTGGAAAGCTGATTAAACACTGTTCTTGCCATAGGGTGTTCTATGCAATGTCTGTGCCTAACCCAAGACCATTTAGCGTAAGGGGTGACCTTGATAAATGCTATGCAATTTAGTGCAGACCCTGACCGTGACCATGTTTTATAGAAAATGACCAAACCGGAAGATGTATGTGTCACCTTATTGACTTGAACTGGGACCGCATAGAACATATCTACAACCAAGGCCCTGTAGTGGCACCAAATCTTATGTGAAGGGGGTCCTAGAAGGGGTCTAAAACCAGATTATGGGTTGTTTGTTATGATTATGCTGTCTGTATGCATGTGTCATTTTGTAACTGAAGTTATGAATATTGGCTCTATCCTGTCTGTATTTCAAACTTATGCTATGCTTCTGGGTGACATCCCAGGCGAGTTGGTGTCAGCTCTGCCTAGCCTGCTTGATGGCCCATATAGGACCATCAGCTACACCCATTGAGAGAAGGCAGATACACCTTGTGAGTCAGCAAAGTATGCAGGGACTTGTCCATATGACTCCAAACTCCATTTTGCTTGTAATTTTCTACAGTAAGGACAAAAAGGTGTTCTTACACCTGGATACAACTATAAAAGGCTGATGCCTCGTCTCCATCTTGTGTTCAATCCTGCTTCTCACCTCTGGAGGGACTTTGCTACAAACTGAAGCTCTGAACAAAGAACTGATGACCCATCCCAGCTGGGGATGTACTCCAGAGACTTAATTTAAACCTGCACTTTATTGTATCACTGCTACAAGCCTGAACCAAGAACTTTGCCATGACTGTATGCAATTGATTCCATTGAACCAATTGTAGCTCTCATCTGTATCTTTTTCCTTTTATGAATAAACCTTTAGATTTTGTAAATTAATAGATTCTAGGACTGGCAGGGACCTCAAGAGGTCATCGTGTCCAGTCCTCTGCCCTCATGGCAGTACTAAATACTGTCTAGACCAGCCCTGATAGCCATTTATCTAACCTACTCTTAAATATCTCCGGAGATGGAGATTACACAATCTCCCTAGGCAATTTATTCCAGTGTTTAACCACCTTGACAGTTAGGAACTCTTTCCTAATGTCTAGTCTAAACTTTCCTTGCTGCAGTTTAAGTCCATTGCTTCTTGTTTATTCTTAGAGGCTAACTAAGGTGTACAAGTTTTCTCCCTCCTCCTTATGACAGCCTTTTAGATACCTGAAAAATGCTATCATTTCCCTTCTCAGTCTTTTCTTTTCTAAACTAAACAAACCCAATTCTTTCAGCCTTCCTTCATAGGTCATGTTCTCAAGACCTTTAATCATTCTTTTTGCTCTTCTCTGGACACTCCAATTTCTCCACTCTTTCAGTATCTCTTTTCCCTCAGTTACAAGGTTTCATCCTGCTAGTTTATTGACAATGAAACCACGTGTGTGTTTTGGAAGCACGCAAAAGATCAGTACTCTGTCTCTGGCAATACCAATGTCTTCACAGCCTGTTTCACCACCGCTTATGCCTGCTTAGAACTATACAACCTCCTAGAGAGGTTTCAAGAGTGGTGCCTGTACCTTGACACTGTCTGGGTCATATTTGTGAAAAGGGAGAGTGAGTGGAATCCCCCTCTGGGGGATTATTTAGGGACAACAACCAGTGTTATTTTAAACCGCCTCTGTAAACCATTTTCCTTACCTTCAAAGAATTTGAAGGGTTAACATCAGCGGCTCTGGTACATATAGTTCTGTGAATCTCTGGTTGTAACTCTTTAGAGTCAGGTAACACATCAGTGTAGCAAAAGGTGTTATGGGCTGTAAAATATCTCTACATCCTAGGTTTTAAAGTTCTGTTAAATCGCTCTACAACCCCTGCTTTGACTTCATAATTAGTAAGAAGATGGTGAACTCCATGCAACTTTAATAATCTGCTTAAAGGTTTGTTTAAAAATTCTTTCCCCCGATCGGTTTGTAATTTTTGAGACATGCAACCTTTGCTGAAAATAGCTTGAAAGGCCTTGGATACCTCAACACCTGTCTTGTCTTTTAGGCATAAGGCCCAGGCATATTTGGATAGAATGTCTATCACTGTTAAGATGTACATAAAACCGCTGATGCATTTGGAGAACCAGTGCATATCCACCAAATTTGCCTGCCATTGCACATCCACATCTGACACAATGGCCTTGTTTCCTTTCAAATGTATTCAAGCCGGTTTGTGTAAAGGGACAGAAGAACAGGAGTACTTGTGGCACTTTAGAGAGTAACAAATTTATTTGAGCATAAGCTTTGGTGGGCTACAGCCCACTTCATCGGATGCATGCAGTTAAGGTGAGCTATTATTAGCAGGAGAGAAAAAGAACTGTTTGTAGTGGTAATGAAAATGGCCCATTTCCAGCAATTGGCAAGAAGATGTGAGGAACTGTAGTGGGCCTCATCCACTCCCAGCCTTTAATGAAGCCTAATTTAATGGTGTCCAATTTGCAAATTAATTCCAATTCAGCAGTCTCTTGTTGGAGTCTGTTTTTGAAGTTTTTTTGTTGTAATATTGTGACTTCTAAGTCTATAATCAAGTGGCCAGGGAGATTGAATTGTTCTCCCACTGGTTTTTTAATGTTATAATTATTGACGTCTGATTTGTGTCCATTTATTCTTTTACATAGAGACTGTCCGGTTTGGCCAAAGTACATGGCAGAGAGGCATTGCTGACAGATGATGACATATATCACATTGGTAGATGTGCAGGTGAATGAGCCTCTGATAATGTGGCTGATGTGATTAGGTCCTATGATGGCATCCCCTCAATAGATATGTGAAAAGAGTTAGCAAGAGGCTTTGTTGCAAAGATAGGTTCCTGGGTTAGTGTTTTTGTTGTGTGGTTGCTGTAGGTTTGTGGGCTGTCTGTAAGAGCGGACTGGCCTCTCTCCCAAGATCTGTGAGAGTGAGGGATTGTCCTTCAGGATAGGTTGTAGATCCTTGATGATGTGCTGGAGAGGCTTTAGTTGGGGGCTGTGGCGGATTAACAAATTTGCCACACCTAGGCCCTCAAAAAATTGCCAGGCATCCCCCACGCGCCAGCTCACCTCTGCTCCCCAACGGCAAGCCTGGCAGAGAGGGAGGAGAAGGGGACTTGTGGCACATTCGGGGGATGGCGGCTGTGGAGTGGAGATGAGCTGGGGTGGGAAGCGGTTCCTGGCCCCTCTCCTGGGTTACTCCCTGCACCCGTGGTTCGCAGCTCAGCTCTGCTCCGCCTCCTCTGGGTGTGCTACTACTCGCTTCTCTCTCCCTCCCAGCATCTTTCCATGGCAAGCCAGGGAGGGAGATGGAAGGAAGGAAGTGCAGTGCGCTTGGGGGAGGAGGCGGGCCAGGGATTTGGAGAAGGAGCAGAGATGGGGAGGGGACATGAGGAAATTTGCCGCCCTAAGCCTAGGCCAAGTGGACCCTGCTGAAGCCGAATGACTCCAAGCAGCACTGTTAGGGGGCAGGGATCAGGGACGGGGTGTTGAAAGAGGGCAGGGGAGTTCGGTGAGTTGTTGGGGAGTGAATAGGGGTCGGGGAGTTCAAAGGGCAGGGAACAGGGCAATTGAAAGGGGGCAAGGATTCGAGAGGGGCAGTCAGGACAAAGCAAGGGTTGGATAGGGTGGTGGGGGGCAGGAAGAGAGAGAAGGTGTGGTTGGATGGGGCAGGAGTCCCAAGTGGTGATCAGGAATGAGAGGAGGAGTTGGATGAGGTGGCAGGGGACAGACGGGCAGAGGGTAAGTGGGTGGACAGGCAGGGGTCCCGGGAGATATCAAGAACATGGAGTGTTGGATAAGGTATGACCCCTGAGGGGGCACGACCCCCTCGTGGGGTGAGGAGGAAGGAACCTGTTGTTAATATTTTGACAGCTCATCACTGCTCCCAAAAGGTTACCAATGTCAGTTCTCAAAGACCTCTAGAAAGGCATCGTCGAGCTGTTGAGAGATTTTCACAAAAGAAACAGCGTAAGCACACCACTGCTTGTTTTTAGATTTACACAACCTCCCGGTTCCTAATTTCATTGCACCCCATCATCAATCGTCACTTCTTAATCATTCATTTACCTGAGCAACATCTTTTTTCTTCACCTTGTCCTCTGGTGACTCCCTTGAGCTGTGTTCGTCTTCCACCTCTGGGGGGTGAACAATAAGAGGCCTTCATGCTCATCAGGTGCCTCATGAGGGTTTGGATTTCGAGTTCTGGCATATCCACCAACGGCTGAGTCAAAGGACCCTTGCGGGAACTGTCGCTCATGTAGCGCTTTCTCCACACAAGTCCAAAGGCCCTCGGGGCTCACACAACGTCTGAAGTGTTCACCAGGGTGGTGAAGGCGTCCACGTTTCCACGATTTCTAAAGCACGTGTTCTTGGTAAAAGATGGCCTCTTCTGCCCCGATTGCTGGGACTTATGGGGTGATAGTGCTGCGCTCTGATTGGCAGAGGGCGCTGGGACGAGTTCTTAGAGGGGTGACGTGACCCTCTTCTGGGCAGGTCACCCCACCCCAGAACACCACTGACTGGTCAAATCTGCTCTCAGGGTGGTGCTGTGTGGCAGAAACCCATCGTGATTCGCAGAGGGCAGTGGAGGAGTTCTTGGAGGGGTCACACGAACCACTTCCGGATGGCTCGCCATGCCCAGGAACACCCCTGATTGGACAAATCTCCTCTCAGGGTGGGCCTATGGGGGAGAAACCCCTCCTGATTGGTAGAGGGCAGTGGGAGGAGTTCTTACAGGGGTCACATGACACACTTTGCTTCCTGCTGTGTGTCCTCCTTGACCCCGAAAGTAATATTTCCCAAGGGTGGGACTTCCAGTGAGAGGTGGTCAGGGCTTACGGTGTCAAGGCGCAGGGTTTAAGCGGCCAAGGGGAGAGGTTAGGGTTTGATTGATGGTAAGTCCCTTATACTATTTCCCGTTTCCATACTACTGAATCCCACCATGCCGGCATGCCCATTAACAGAAGGAGTCCACTAATTCCACCATCTCCCTAGCAACCAGCGGGCCTTGTAAGCATGGGTCAAATTGGCTGAGAACAATGGCTTGTTGTCCTGTGACACAGAGACTGATGATAAGAGACTGTCCTTGGTGTATGACGTTTAACCCCAGATTCCAAGATATGACTCTTTAGGGGCCAACATCGCATCGTTCCCCTGGCTCTCCACGAACAGATTGACTTTGTAAATGCTGGTGCCTGGTTTAGTCTCTTTTCCCCGGAGTGTTGTCCTCCCTCAACTGCGGGTGGGGTTGGCCCCCCCTAAGCATCAGGTCTTAGCCTCTCTCGACAGAGTGGAGATCAGTAGCTCTTGTTTCCTCGTATATAAGGGTCCAAGGTGGAATAGATGGTCATGACCTGTGTCACCAGCTCTGGAACTAGATGATGAACTGACTCTTTACTTGACAAACACCCTGATTATCCTCGCATGAAGATGGTTGCTTTTCATGATTTACACAATTGGATTCATTAAAGGAGGAACCAGCAGGTAGATGTAGTCCAAAATCATTTGAAGCAAGGGAGAAGGTGAACGTCACATGATCGGTGAACGAAACATGATCGGGAAGCTGATAAGAAAAACCACACTGGTTACACCCAATAAAGCCATAACATAAACAACCCAAAAGTTAACCCAATATAGTTATATAGACTGACAGAACAGAACCTAATGTGAATCAGTCAACTATTAACCCAGGGACAGAGGAGCTAATAGACTTTTATTTGCTGACAAGCAACTGAATGAGGGGTGAGACGCTGGGATCTTTTCAGGTTCTGAACAAATCCCGATGACAGACGCTACATTTTAAGTCCCACTCTAACCTGAGAAATCATCTCTGAGAGAAGATCAGAGGGGAAAGAATGGGTTGACGTGTGTACTAAAATAAAGATGTGTAAATGTTATGTCAAAATTTTTAATTGTAATACAAATTTTACACATCAAATTTTCATGACATGAAGGTATATTGAAGGCCCTCAGCAGAATTGTTAGAATCGCTACAGGAAGCAGCAGTGGAAACTTTACTGCTTAATGGTTTTTGCTTTAGAAAGTATTTCAGAAATACTCCACACACTATTTGGAAAGGTTTTATGCTATGAACTCCTTGATCAGTGAATCATAGAATCATAGAAGATTAGGGTTGGGAGACCTCAGGAGGTCATCTAGTCCAATTCCCTGCTCAAAGGAGGACGAACAACAACTAAATCATCCCAGCCAGGGCTTTGTCAAGCCTGCCCTTAAAAACCTCTAAGGAAAGAGATTCCACCACCTCCTTAGGGAACCCATTCCAGTGCTTCACCAGCCTCCTAGTGAAATAGTGTTTCCTAATATCCAACCTAGACCTCCCCCACTGCAACTTGAGACCATTGCTTCTTGTTGTCTCATCCGTCACCAATGAGAACAGCCAAACTCCATCCTCTTTGGGAACCTCCTTCAGGTGGTTGTTGAAGGCAGCTATCAAATCCCCCCTCATTCTTCTCTTCCACAGACTAAATAACCTCAGTTCTCTCAGCCTCTCCTCAAAAGTCATGTGCCCCAGCCCACTGATCATTTCCATTGCCCTATGCTGGACTCTCTCTGATTTCTTCACATCCTTTCTATAGTGGGTGGCCAAAAAGTGGACACAATACTCCAGATGTACCCTCACCAGTACTGAATAAAGGGAATAATCACTTCCCTTGATCGGCAGGCAATGCTCCTGCTAATGCAGCCCAATATGCCCTTCGTCTTTTTGGCAACAAGGGCACACTGCTGACTCATATCCAGCTTCTCATCCACTGTAATCCATGAGTGCTTTTCTGCAGAACTGCTGCTTATCCTGTCGGTCCCTAGTCTGTAGCAGTGCGTGAGATTCTCAGTCCTTAAGTGCAGGACTCTGCCCTTGTCCTTGTTGAACCTCCTCAGATTTCTTTTGGCCCAATCCTCCAATTTGTCTAGGTCTCTCTTGACCCTATCCCTACCCTCCAGCATGTCTAGTTCTCCCCCCTGATTAGTGTCATCTGAAGGTGCAATCCATCCAATCATCCGGATCATTAATAAAGGTATTGAACAGTTGTTTGATACTGTCTCCTACTAACTAACAAGAAGCTGTTTCTAATCACGGCCATGAGCACAATCCCTCTGCAATACCTGTGCATGTGCAAGAGTTTCCAAAAAGTCCTGAGAAAAAGACCACTGCTTTGTGTTTCAGCAAAGAGTAGAGCAGAGGTGCAGCAAAGGGGAGTGTTTGTATGTAATTTTCACCTTACACGAGCATGGCTGAAGTAACTTGCACACTTAAAAGAATATTAGTGTAAACCTACTGTTTGAACTATCCATTCATTTGTGATGCCAACCACTTTCCCACCCAGATGAAGTAACTGTCTGAGTCAGCTTGTATCTTTGCAGATAGCTACAGACCCTTCCATAGGGAGAGGATGCAGGTCCTGTGAGGATGAAGAGAAGCCTGTAGGATGGTCAGACTTTCTGGATTCAGTCAATGTTGGCCAGGCAAAGCAGTTCAGCTTCTCCTGGAGAGATTCTTGGGAGTCAGAGTATATCACTGGGAGAATTTGTTTAGGGAAAATGGATAAAGCCTGGTTCTTATTGATTTTACACATGTAAATTTGAAGTGACGCAGTAGAAGAAAATGTTAGTGAATTCAGAATGTGGACTTGGAAATTTTTCCCATGTGCTGAAGAGAGGCAGTGTCATAACTTGGACTCTCAGGAATGGAGAAAATAATTATATATATATATAATGAGGATATGAAATACATTTATAAATATCTTCAAAGCAGCATGGATAAATACCGTGACTGTTTTCACCATGCATTTGGCATGTGTTTGTACACATCATGATACAATGGGTCACATTCAGAAGTGGAGTTCCAGAAAGGGTATCTGTGGGAAGGTCACAATTGTAAAATCACACAGTGTTCAACTAGGCTGCAGAACTCCCAGCCACAGGATATGAATGGGGCAAAGATCTTAGCAGGATTCAAAGAGGGACAGGATCTTTCTGGGTAACCAGAAATTCTAATTACGCAACTGAGGACTGTTTTAATAACTCCTGGAATGGCTCTAAACCATCCTCATTTACACCACAAAATATCTCTAGCTAGAGTGTGTCAGGGGGAAACTTTGAGAGCAGGTAATCTCATAACCACCTGCTGCAGGGGTCCTTCCTCTGAAGAAGGTGGAACTAGTCAGTTTATGCTGGGCTTGGTGGAGTACAGGTCTGATCCAGTCTGGGAGTATCTATCTTGCTTTCGGTGGTGTAAATCCAAGACTTTTTTTTGCTGTTTTTTCTTTAGCTCCTTGGAGTCTCTAGACTTGCACCGAGAGCAGAAAGATGTCTCCTTAAATACCATCTAATTTCCTATTCTTTTTTTCTTTCAGGAAGGAAAGTTCAAAACT
Organism: Gopherus flavomarginatus; assembly: GCF_025201925.1. NCBI lineage: Eukaryota > Metazoa > Chordata > Testudines > Testudinidae > Gopherus > Gopherus flavomarginatus. Next base: position 367,751,201 of record NC_066617.1, on the reverse strand, counting down.
CCTTGGATCTTCCCAGTACATTATGTCAGGTGTCAATGACAAAAAATTCAAATCCGCAGTGTTCCTTCTCACCGGGATACCTGGGCAGGAACACTTCCAAAATCTCTGGATCTCTCTTGCCTTCTGCTAAATGTATGTTATTTCAGTATTAAGAAATTCAGTCATTCTGTTCATTATAAAAACAGATCCAAGACTCCATGAGCCCATGTACATTTTCCTTTCCATGTTGGCCGTCACAGACCTTGGCTTATCAATAGCCACCATACCGACGATACTGGGCATATACTTGTTCAAATCTAGGAAGATCAGCTTTGATGCGTGTTTTGGCCAATTATTCTTTATCCAGTCACTTTATTGCATTGAATCCTCCATGCTCTTGTTGATGGCCTTTGACCGCGTCATCGCAATCTGTGAACCGCTGAGATATTCTTCCATCTTAACCCTACCGAGAATAACGAAGATTGGACTGGTGTGTGTTTTAAGAGGAGTGGCTATAATGCTCCCACTCCCCTTTCTCCTGAAATGGTTCCAATAGTGTCGAGTGAATGTCCTCTCCCATTCTTATTGCATGCACCAAGAGGTCATGAAGATGGCTTGTTCGGATATCACAGTCAACAATATCTATGGCTTGTTTATTACAGTTTTAACGGTGGGGTTGGATTCTCTGCTCATCTTCCTCTCTTATGTGATTATCCTCAAAACAGTGCTGAGCATCGTGTCCCACAAGGAGTTCCTCAGGGCCCTGAACACCTGCGTCTCCCACTTCTGTGCCATCATTCTCTTCTACGCACCAGAGTTCAGCCTGAGTTTGATACACAGATTTGGGAAGGGCTCTTCTCCCTTGCTTCAGATTTTCCTGGGCTACATCAACCTGCTGGTTCCTCCTCTGATTAACCCAATTGTCTACAGCATGAAAAGCAAACACCTTCGTTCAAGGATAATCAGGGTGTTCGTGAAGTGAAGGGTCAGTTTAGCACCTGGCCCCAGTGTTGGTGGCAAAGGAAACAAGGAACACAGGACCCGGCGACTTATTCCATCCTGGACCCTTATATCTGTGATGACATGAGCTACTGACCAACACTCTGTACAGACATGTTCAGATGGGGTCTAAGGCCTGAAGCAATGGTAGGGGTTGTTTCCACCTTCTGGTGAGGGAGGACAGTGCACTAGGGGAAGGAGACCAAGGCAGGCAGCAGCATTTACACTGTGTTCATGGAGAGCCAGGGGACCGGTAGTATGTTGGCCCATACAGAGCTGTATCGGTGGCTGCTCCAACCTCAGAATTCCTGACAATACTCTCAATAAAGAGAAGGGATGTGGATGCTGTTTCCCATTACACCTGGCCTAACCCATCTCCGGTTAAACATCCTTGGGCGATGAAAATAGTTGCAGAGCTGTTTTGCAGTCACAGTGGTCACCGTTCCTGAGTGCTTTGGGTGCTGTGTGATCCATGGGGCTGCACCAGCTGAGGACAGGGGCTATTCAAGGGTTACAGACACCTACCCTTCCCCTAACCCCTCAGCCAGGTGCTTGTGACTGAGTCATGTCAGAGACGTCTTTAATGCAGGAGCCCCAAGAGAAGCCATTCAGGCAACCCCCTCCTCATCACCACTGTTGGTGGCTCAGAGCTGTGTGTGTGAGTGAGGGTCTGACACACAGGAGTCCTGGCAGCAAACTCAGGCCCCTCTTCCCCTCCTCTCCGTTTCTGCTGCTCCAGCAATGCAAAGGGGTAGAAAAGGACCTCAGCTCCCCAAAGGAGTCATGGATATATCCTGTTCCAGTCCAGCCCATTCAGTGTAGGCTGAACACCTTCTCAAAAGGAAAAAGCAGGACAGATGCAGGAGCCCTGCCCACTCCATGGCCCCACCCCTGGTCCTCTTCCCCTTGAACTCCCACCTCCTGCTCCTCTCTTCCCCGAAGCCCCACCCACTGACCAGGTCAGATCTCAGAGCCAGGTTATGGTAAAAAAAGTCCAGGGAGAAAGTGCCAGAACCTCCACCTGCCCCGTTCAGGGGATGTGGCCCCAAGGGAAAGAGGAGGAGGGTGGGACCTCATAACGAAGGGTGGCTAAGGACCTCAGCCCCCCAACAATGAAAAGGGTGGGTCTGCCCATATGCAGGTGTGGATCGTCACTGCAGGGAATTTGGGAGAAATGCTGTTCTGGCTTCTTTCAGCCTACACTTGGACTTGAACTCTGCATTTTGGGATGTGTTGTCCATCCTAATTCATTGGGCATTATAGGTGGTGTATTGGAGATTATCCCCTTTATGGGTAGGAGAGATTAGGGGTGTCAGTTAATCCCTGATCCAGGGTGTGACTCTTTAAGATTCCTGTGACTTTTGGAGTTGACAGAAGCTTTGTAGAGCCAGCTAGTGGGAGAGAAGAAGATGGTCCTGGGGAATAGTTAGTGCTTTGGGAAATCCTAGGCTATTGTTTTTTTAAGGGCCTGGGACGAGGGCCCTGTAGTGCAAGGCATGTCTCCCTTCACTTCATGCAAAACAGGAGGAGCCTTTGGAGGGCAGGCAGGCTGCATCCTCTCTGGAAACATGGGTGACCACCAGCAGGGGATGGACAGCTGCCCTTCCTCAGCTCAGGGGAAAGGAACTGAGATATCAGGGGTACCAGCTGGGGAGAAGCCAGTGAGGCTGCAGCAAGTCTGAAACAAGACTGACCCCAGCAAGCAGGGTGGTGGGGGGCTCCTGAGAAAAGGAGGATGGGGCTGGAGAGTAGGAGAGCCTGTGTTTTGGAGAAGGTGGAATTAATGTGACCTCACAAAAGAGGTTTTTAAGTATCCCAGGTTAAGAGTAAATCATTGCAAGGACCTTAGAGGGAAAGGCAGGTTGCCTGCTATGCTACCTCAGATCCCAGGGGGGCACTCTGGGTGGGCCCTGTCCACTGGGTCTTGGCCAGAGTGGGCTGTGCTCTTGCAAGCCATTACCACCAGGCGTATATCAGCTCAACCCACAGGCTGCTCTAAACTCCACTGTGGCAGTGGAAGAACAAGCCAGAGAATCAAACCACTGTAACAAGCTCCTGTTCCTCCCCGCTCTCTGCAGCTCAGGTGGAAGCTTTTGTGGCACAGCAGAGAACTGAGCCAGGCCTGTCACCGCTCAGAGGGCTGGAAGGCTGGGCCTGTGGTCTGTCACTGCTCTATGACTCAGGACAACTGAGTTTGATTCCCTTGCTGTGTGTGATTGTGGGCAAGACATTGTCTATCTCTGAGCCTCTGCACAGATGGATAATAGCCCTGCCCTGCCTCACATTGGTGGGGGGTGGTGATAAAGACATTCAATGTAATAAGATTCTCTGAGACCTTAAGCTCAGGGCTGTGTCAGGGTTCCACAGAGCAACAGCTCTGACATTTGTCTATAAAGGTCTTCTTACCACAGCCTCCCATGACAGCTGCTTCTGGGAATCCCCGTGACTCCAGCACAGTGGTGTCTGTGGCAGAGCTGGAGGTGCTTGGGGGTGACAGTGAGGGGTAGGTAGTGGATTTCTGAGGGAAGTGTTGGAGTGTCACAGTTATGCTGGGAGTTTCAGCACAGTCACTGGACCGGTGTTTCTGATCTCTTGAGGCTGAATGAGTCTAATGACAAGCAATGGAGCAATGGCCACAGGGGTCTCATCTTAGACTGTCTGGCTGGGAGAAATCAGTCTGAGGGCAAAGGTCAGCTCAACATCTTGACCCTGTAACATGGACATGGCTGAGCACTGCTGTGACTGGGCCCAGGCTCACACAGGTTTCAATACAGGCTGCTTCCTCAAGAAAGGGGTGAACAGATGGGAAGATGCTCTCAGAGACAGGGAAACTAGGCTGGGTCTCAAGAGCTCCTTGGCTTCCCAAACGAATGTAAGTTGGGCCAGTTCTGTTCCTCTATCTCCTAAGCAAACCCTGTCTAACTTAGCCTGTAGTGAGATGTCAGATAAATGAGTGTAGACGTGTGACCACTGCCTGATATTTTACAGCTATTTTCTCTAATGCTTTGTGCTGTTTGCTAATAATTCTACTAGTTATACAGAGGCTGGGGGTGACTATATGGCTTTGGTCACAATCACCCGAAGGGAAGAGACTGAGGTGTTCTGTCAGACCTGATTGGCTATAACCATTTAGCATAGATGAGGTATTGTTCCCAGCTGGAAGAGTGGGAGAATTGTGATATTCCCCCCAAGACAGGAGAGGACCTGGTGTAAAGAGACCATATACACAGGTTTACTGTGACAATCCCAATTCTTCTTGGCCAGCAGCTATTGTTGAGTGGTTATCAGCATTCAGAGGAGAAACTTTTTCAAGCTGCATCCAAGGTAACAATCCACTCAAGACAACGATTCATAGATTAATAGAATTTAAGGCTGTAAGAGACGATTAGATCATCTAGTGTGACCTCCTGTAGAATTTCACTCAGTTACCCCCGTACTGAGCCCAATGACATGCCTGTGCATAGCTTGTGTTCATCACAGAGATTTCAGCTCTGTTTGTCTCTTAAGGATGATTTCAGGTACTGGCTGGAGAACGTGAACTCTTCCCGACAACCCTTCTTGATCAGGTCTGCCGTTAGCACCGCACACTTTGACGTTGAAGTTCTGGGCTACCCCTGCGGCTTGGCTGTAGAGGGGGGAATCAGGACGTGCTTTCAGAAAGCAAAGGACCTGTACAGAGTTACCTGGCAAAACTGAGCCCTGTTCGGCTGTCCCTGAGTCTGATCCTGACCCCTGTCTGCTCTGTGAGCAAAGAGACCTGGAGGTAGACCTCACACCCTGCACACAAATTTCCATCATCACCAAGTTTGGAGGTAGTTAGATCAGGGTTTTTGGTGTCCAACAGAGAGTTAGCAGCAGAAATTTGTAGCTGTGCTTGGATCACGACCATATCTATGAAGAATCTGATTGGTCTAGCTTACCTCTGAGCTGTGTCTCAGGTACCTGGTGAGTCTGTGAGGCTGTCACTGTTATGTATTGCTTTCTGTGGCATAACCCTGTTCCTTATAACTGAGGGCTCTATAGTCCAGTGCAGAAGGACACACAGTCTCTGCCACTGATGGACTGTGGGAGAAGAAATGTCAATTAACCAACTCTCAGTACCTTTATTATTGGGTGCTCCACTGAGGATAGGGACTGTGCAGGATTCTGAGCTTTTGGTTTTCTTTAAGAAGTTTATTTAAACAACTGACCTGAAGAAAAACTAGAAAACCTGAAGCAGGTGACCCCAATGGCTCAGAAACCAAAGCCAAGTGAAAATGAACTCCCCATTAGTGTCTATTTTAATCCCATTATTTCTAAACTAATCTCATAATTTTTGGTGGAAAATTGAGGTGATAAAGGAGCACTCAAGAAAGATGAGGCTGATGTGCAGAGGATAAATGAATGTTTTGTCTTAGTCTTCCGTGCAGAGGATGAGAGGGAGATTCCCAGACCTGAGCCATTCTTTTCAGGTTACAAATCTGAGGAACTCTCCACACTGAGATGTCAGTAGAGGAGGTTCTGATGCTGGACCCCATATCCATCATAGTGGTATGATTATGAGATAATTATGATGATGTGGCACAAGATATGTCTTGAGAGGTGTCACTAGAAAAGGACTGTAAGCTGTCTAAACTCCTACCTGCCACATGGGGCCACAACAGTGGTACCCCTAACCCACCCAGCAATATTGTCAATCTATCCAACTACACACTCAGCCCAGAAGAAAAGTCTGTCCTATCTCGGGGACTCTCTTTCTGCCCTGCCACCCCCACCAACATGATACAGTTCTGTGGCGATCTGGAAGCCTACTTTCGCCGTCTCCGACTCAAAGAATACTTCCAGGACAACACTGAACAGTGCACTGATACACGGGTGCCCTCCCACCAACAGCACAAGAAAAAGAACTCCACATGGACTCCTCCTGAGGGTCGAAATGACAGCCTGGACCTATACATTGAATGCTTCCGCCGGCGTGCACAGGCAGAAATCGTGGAACAACAACATCGCTTGCCTCACAACCTAAGTCGTGCAGAACGCAATGCCATCCACAGCCTCAGAAACCACCCTGACATTATCATCAAAGAGGCTGATAAAGGAGGTGCCGTTGTCATCATGAACAGGTCTGACTATCAAAAGGAGGCAGCCAGACAACTCTCCAATACCAAATTCTACAGGCCACTTCCCTCAGATCCCACTGAGGAATACACTAAGAAACTACAGCATCTACTCAGGACACTCCCTACACTAACACCAGAAGAAATCAACATACCCCTAGAGCCCCGACCAGGGTTATTCTATCTACTACCCAAGATCCACAAACCCGGAAATCCTGGACGCCCCATCATCTCGGGCATTGGCACTCTCACCGAAGGACTGTCTGGATATATGGACTCTCTACTCAGACCCTATGCCACCAGCACTCCCAGCTATCTCCGCGACACCACTGATTTCCTGAGGAAACTACAATGCATTGGTGACCTCCCAGAAAACACCATCCTAGCCACCATGGATGTAGAGGCTCTCTACACAAACATCCCACACACAGATGGAATACAAGCTGTCAGGAACACTATCCCTGATGATGCCACAGCACAACTGGCTGCTGAACTCTGTGCCTTTATACTTACACACAACTATTTCAAATTTGATGACAATATATATCTCCAGATCAGTGGCACTGCTATGGGCACCCGCATGGCCCCACAATATGCCAATATCTTCATGGCCGACCTGGAACAACGCTTCCTCAGCTCTCGTCCACTCACACCCCTTCTCTATCTACGCTACATTGATGACATCTTCATCATCTGGACCCATGGGAAGGAGACTCTGGAAAAATTCCACCATGATTTCAACAGCTTCCACCCCACCATCAACCTCAGCCTGGACCAATCTACACGGGAGGTCCACTTTCTTGACACCACGGTGCAAATAAGTGATGGTCACATTAACACCACCCTATATCGAAAACCCACCGACCGCTATGCCTACCTTCATGCCTCCAGCTTCCATCCCGGGCACATCACACGATCCATTGTCTACAGCCAAGCACTGAGGTACAACCGCATCTGCTCTGACCCCTCAGACAGAGACCAACACCTACAAAATCTCCACCAAGCATTCTCAAAACTACAATACCCGCAAGAGGAAATAAGGAAACAGATCAACAGAGCCAGACGTGTACCCAGAAGCCTCCTACTGCAAGACAAACCCAAGAGAGAAACCAACAGGACTCCACTGGCCATCACATACAGCCCCCAGCTAAAACCCCTCCAACGCATCATCAAGGATCTACAACCCATCCTGGACAATGATCCCACACTTTCACAGGCCTTGGGTGGCAGGCCAATCCTTGCCCACAGACAACCTGCCAACCTGAAACATATTCTCACCAGTGACTGCACACCACACCATAATAACTCTAGCTCAGGAACCAATCCATGCAACAAACCTCGATGCCAACTCTGCCCACATATCTACACCAGCGACACCATCACAGGACCTAACCAGATCAGCCACACCATCACTGGTTCATTCACCTGCACATCCACCAATGTAATATACGCCATCATATGCCAGCAATGCCCCTCTGCTATGTACATCGGCCAAACTGGACAGTCTCTACGGAAAAGGATAAATGGACACAAATCAGACATTAGGAATGGCAATATACAAAAACCTGTAGGAGAGCACTTCAACCTCCCTGGCCACACTATAGCAGACCTTAAGGTGGCCATCCTGCAGCAAAAAAACTTCAGGACCAGACTTCAAAGAGAAACTGCTGAGCTTCAGTTCATCTGCAAATTTGACACCATCAGCTCAGGATTGAACAAAGACTGTGAATGGCTTGCCAATTACAGAACCAGTTTCTCCTCTCTTGGTTTTCACACCTCAACTGCTAGAACAGGGCCTCATCCTCCCTGATTGAACTGACCTCGTTATCTCTAGCTTGCTTGCTAGCACACATATATATACCTGCCCCTGGATATTTCCATTACATGCATCTGAGGAAGTGGGTATTCACCCACGAAAGCTCATGCTCCAAAACGTCTGTTAGTCTATAAGGTGCCACAGGATTCTTTGCTGCTTTTACAGATCCAGACTAACACGGCTACCCTCTGATACTAGAAAAGTTATGATTAAAAGATTATGATTATCTTATTAGTGCACATTTATCATTTTTGTACTGAAGTTATGAGTAGTAACTATGAATTTGTGTTTAAAATATGTGTACTCTGGGTAGCACCCTCAAGTAGCCTTTCGAGTACAATAATGAAAAAGGCAGACAGTGCTGATGGCTCATCAACAAAGACTATGGACTATGAAAGAGTTTAGCCTTCCTGTGATGTTTCAGCCAGCCTCTGAGTAATGGCTGCTATGACTCAGCAGGTCATGCAAGAGCATGAGACAAGACCATAGGACACTGAATTTCATCTTGGTACCTGGTGAGGAGTGACATCATCCCTTGCCCTCACACCCCACACAAGAGATCTCCTGGAAACAACTAAAGAAAAAAGTCTGAACAGGGGAAGGTGTTGAGCCCAGGCTAAAGGGATTTCTAGCTTGTGTATGAAAACTTGGTGGACTGCTTGTATCACCAGCCAAGGTAAGAATTTGCTAATTCATATCCACTGTATCTAGTATTTTAGGCTTAGTTTGCTTTTTTATTTATTTGCTAGGTAATCTGCTTGGATCTGCTTGTCATTATCACTTATAATGACTTAAAATCGATCTTTCTCTAGTTAATAAACTTGTTTTATGCTTTATCATAACCAGTGTGTTTTGAGTGAAGTGTACTGGAAAATCTCAGCTTTCTAAATGAAGTTTTTTACATAGCTTTCCCACATTGAGGGGAAAGTGGCCTATATCAATGAGTATTCATTCTGCAGATCCCTGTGCAGTAGAAGATGGCATAATTCTGGGTTTATACTTCCGCAAGGGTGCAAGGCTGGGGAGGTGGGAAATTGACTCTTGTCTCCTGTTTGTCCATAAATTACTTAGGGAAAAACACTCAGATAGCTCAGTTGGATTTTGGCACCAACAGCTGTCATGTTGGATGATAAAAGGGCCTGGAGCAGCTTGTTGTGTCACGAGAAGAGCACTGTGGAGGCCAATTAAGCTGAATGGATAGGGAGTTCAGTGATTCCACCGCTTTCCAGACTGCACCCCAGTGGAGACAACCCATCACAGAAGTTTTAGAACAAACTGATAAACCAAACAATAAAAGTCACCAGACCCCAATAGTTGTAAAGGAACTATGATACCAAATTTCAGAACTACTAACTGTGGTATATGTCAGCCTTTGTACCAGGTGACTAGTAGATAATATCATGCTGATTTTTAAAAAAGGCTACAGTGGTGATCCAGGCAATTATAGGCTAGTTATCTTAACTTTAGTACCAGGCAAATGGATTTAAACTACAGTAAAGAACAGAATTATCAGACACCCACATAAACATCATTTGCTGTGGAACAGTCTACATATCTTTTGCAAAGGGAAATCATGCCTCACCAATCTTTTAGAATTCTTTGAGTGGACTAACAAACGTGTGCAAGGGTGATCTAGATTTTATTTTGTACTCACCAAAGGCTCTTAGGAAAAGTAAGCAGTCACGGGAAAAGAAGGAAGGGTCTCTCCTGGATAAGTAACCAGTTAAAAGATAGGAAACAAAGGGTAGGAGTAAATAGTCAGTTTTCAGAATGGAGAGAAGTAAAACGCGGGGTCGTCCTGGGGTTGGGAGTGGTGCCAGGACTGTTCCACGTATTCATAAATGAACTGGAAAAAGGGGGAAACAATGAGGTGGCAAAATTTGCAGGTGAGATCAAATTATTCAATATATTTAAGAGCAAAGCAGACCGTGAAGAGTTACAAAAGGATCTCACTTAACTTGGAGATTGGGCAACAAAATGGCTGATGAAATTCAGTGTTGATAAAGGCAAAATAACGCACACTGGAAAAACTTAATCCCAACGGTACAGGCAAAATGATGGTGCCAAATTAGTGGTTGCCACTGAAGAAAGAGCTCTTGGAATTATTGTGGATAGTTCTCTGAAAACATCTGCTCAGTGTGCAGCATCAGTCAGAAAAGCAAACAGAATGCTGGGAACCAGAGGTGGTGAATATAATAGGCCAAGACAGGCTGAGCCTCCCCTGATGCAGCTGTGACCACTGCCCAGCAGTTGCAGGGTTCGCACAGGGAAGTTTTTATTATTATGTGCCATGCAGGTTCCAGGGTAGCTGGGAAGGCAGTATGGGTTACGCAGGTTCTTCAGTAGTCTTCCTGCACTCTGTGGAGATTACTGATGAAACCAGGAAGCTGAGTAAAACATGTGACAGGTTGTCACCCCTGAGGTGCAGTCTGGGAGCTGTGGGAACCACTGTGCCTCTGAACCCTCCAGCTGGGCTGCCCATTGTTACAGTGCTTTTTTGGTGACACACTCAGCCTCTTCAAGCCCTATTATCATCCAGTATGACAGCTGGTGGCACCGCACACCCAACTGAGCCTCCTGAGTGCTTTACCTAAACCACTCAAAGACAGGCAGGAGACAACAGCCAATTTCCCAGCTCCCCCAACTTGCATCCTTGCTGGAGTATAAACCTCAAATTATACCACCTTGCACTGCACAGGAGTCTGTAAACCAGAAGCTCATTAATATAGGTCACTTTCCCCTTGAACCTGCATTGGGCATATAAAAAGCTGTTTCTTTGGGGACAGACAAGCTTTTCCCATGGGGCGACTTTGAGTCTCAGTAGAGCAGGCTGAGCATCGCTGAGGAGGCTCTGGTCAGCCCTGGAATCCCTCAACATCTGGGGTGGAGGGGCTCATTGCTCCAGCCATGGGGTCTTTGAAAGCTCTGGGCTTCTCCAGGAGCAGTGGGGGGAGGAGTGTTGACACTCAGGCTGTGGCGCTGGGGCAGAAGCAGTGCTTATGTTTGAAATCATAAGGAAAATGACAGAGAAAAAGACAGAAAATATTATGATGCCTCTGTATAAATCTGTGCTATACCCACACCTTGATGACTTTCTTTTTTGTAGTTCTGTTCGTCCCATCTCAAAAAAGATATATTAGAATTGGAAAAAGTACAGAAAAAGGTGTGTTATAACATTTTTCCCAGATCTGGACCTTAGCGTCCAAAATATGGGTGTTAGCATGAAAACCTCCAAGCTTAGTTACCAGCTTGGACCTGGTAAAGCTGCCACCAGCCAGGGATTTACAGTGCCTAGCTCACTGTGGTCTCCCCAAAACCTTCCCTGGGGGACCCCCAGACTCAGATTCCTTGAGTCTCACAACAAAGGGAAAAAAACATTTCCCTTTCCCCTCCAGGTGTTCCCTCCCTGGGTTCCTGGAGAAATATATAGAAGCAAGCTCCATGAATGTAAACAGAGTGACTCCACCCTCCCTGTTTCCAGTCCTGGAAAACAGAAGTACCGAGAGCTAATCTCTCTTCTCTTCTCACCCAGAGGGTATGCAAAGTCAGGCTTAGTAAATCTAACACAAAGAGATTTTCCCTCTGACTTCTTCCTCCCACCAATTCCCTGGTGAGCTGCAGACTCAATTCCCTGGAGTCCCCACTAAAGAAAAACTCCAGCAGGTCTTAAAAAGAAAGAAAAGGACATAAAAATGGTCTTTCTGTATTAAGGTGACAAATACAGGGTCATTTGCTTAAAAGAATAAAATGAATAAACAGCCTTATCCAAAAAGAATACAATTTAACACATTCCAGCAACTACACCCATGCAAATACAAAAGAAAACAATATAAACCTATGGTCGTCCTATCTTTGTACTTACAACTTGAAAACAGAAGATTAGAAAGCCAGGAGACAGAAAGATCACTCTCAGAGCCGAGAGGGTCAGACACAAGACAAAGAACAAAGAACTCACACCCAAAACTTCCCTCCACCCAGATTTGAAAAAGTCTTGTTTTCTGATTGGTCCTCTGGTCAGGTGTGTTTTGTTACCCCTTTCCAGGTGAAAGAGACATTAACCCTTAGCTATCTGTTTATGACAGGGTGATACAAATGTTTAGGGCTATGTAACAGCTTCCATATGAGGAGACATTAAAAAGTCTGGAATATTTTAGCTTGGAAAAAGAGAAGACTAACCGAGGATAAAATAGAGGTCTATAAAATCATGAGTGCTGTGGAGAAAGTGAATCAGGAAAGGTTATTTATCCCTTCATAAGAAGCAGGGGTCACCCAAGGAAGAGAGTAGGCAGCAAGTTTAAACCAAACAAAATAAAGTACTTTTTGCACAAAGTACAGTCAGCCGTGGAACTCATTGCCAGGAGATCTTTTGAAAGTGAAAAGAATAACTGGTCCAATACAGAACTAGATAAGTTGACTGAGGATATGTCCATTAGTAGCTATTAGCCAAGATGATCAGTGATAAAGCTCCATGCTCTGTGTGTCTCTAAACCTCTGACAGTCAGAAGTTGGAAGCAGATGCCGGGGATGGATCACTAGATAATTTCACTTATCTCTTAGTTCCCTCTGAAATATCGGCGCTAACCACTGCCAGAAGACAGGACACTGGGCTAGATGGGCCATAGGTATGACCCAATAAGATTATTATTATGTTCTTAAATTGTTCCACTGATCAATGGGCTGCTACAGACCGGCCCTTTCCAGGGGCTGTCCATGTTACGGAGCTGGCATAGCCACTCTAGCCGACATCCCGGGGCTGTTCAGTGTGGGATGTTGATTGGGTCTAGTGCTGACAGGGACTAGATCTGGGCTGAATAACAGAGAGATTTTCCCTGCATTTAAATTTTTGACCGGAACTGAACTGTTTTCTTTTCATCCATATTTTAAGAGGAGCTTTCATACAAAACAGTTCATTTTTCTTGAGAGCTCAGCTCCCATGATATTGCCCAGCTGCAGCTTCTTGGCTCTACAACAGAAATTGGAGGCTTTTCATTTGCTGCTTCCAAGCAATATCAATGAAGGTGGCACTGAGGAAGTCTATGGCTGCATTCTGGGTATAGAAAGTTCGAAACTCTTGACCAGTCTGTGGCTGGGATATTGTGTCCATTAGCTACTCTAACCAGCCTTCCCATCTCTGTGCAGCCCCCTTCACCCTGTACTATGCCCCTTTAGGAGATCCTGTGGGCAGTGGCTACTGTGACAGGCCTTGGTAGCACATCTCTGATGAACCTGTGCTAGCAGGGAGATGGAGAGGGTCCTAAAGCAATTGTGAAGGCACAGAAATTGTGAGTGAGGGGCCTATCAACCAGTGGATCACTGAGATCTGTGCATAACTTTGGGAATCCCTAGATCCTAGGTACTGCCCTTCATTCCTGAGGGAGAAGGGAAGTGACCTTGACTTCTGAAATGATCTAGTGGAAATTCCCATATATGGAGGTTGTGGAATCTCCCTTTCCTGGCCTGCACCCTGGCTTTGGAATGCAGGAAAGAGGGCTGCTGGGGGAGAAATTTGGTCTTATATTATTAATTATTATTATTTATTTTATTTCTGCAAGATCACAGCTGTGACAGCATAATCGTTACCACTCACTGCCCCCGAGGTAGCCATGTGACTAATCAGAACCATATGAACAGCGATGACAAGCCCGGATTCCAGGAATAGAGCCTGCAGCAGGGCTTCCACTGCAACCCAGTTGTGTAGCCTCACTGCACATTCCCTGTGATTTGGCCTCCTGCAGTTTGCCTTTGGCCGTGACGGAGGTTAAAGCTGGTGCATGCCGAACCAAGCAGCTGAGGTTCCCTGATGGCCAATTGGCCCCCACGGGAATGTGCAGACATGCTTCATAAAGACAGTTGCCTCCTTGTCTGAACCTGCCTGCTGTCCATTCAACATCGCTGATGACTCCTTGTCCTTTTGGGTGAAGAGCTCTGGCATCAGCGGCTCCCCTTCTAGCAGGAATTGGGGACGTTGGCAGGTTTCACTCTCTTTAAAATGCAAAGTGATGTGTAAATGCTGCAAGCTGTTTCCATTTGAAGATGTTCTGTGCAGAGGCAGAGGACTCAGCTGGGCTGTTGGGGTGACTCAGTGACAGGGCTGGAGGACAGGCAGTGCTAGGTAGCTTGGGAACCCCTCCCCTAATTCTACCCATGCTCCACGGTGGGTTGTTCAAGCTACACAGAAATGTGACATTCAAAGTGAGCTCGGAGTGTTAAAACCCCAATGCCACGAGTCAGGATTTCTCAAGGGGTCCCATTACTAGAGGTACCGTGTGCTCTGGGCCCCATCCTGCCAGGGGCTGAGTGAGAGGAGACCTCACAGAATATCCATGACTAGTTCCCAGTCACCTCAGGTCTATTTGCTCCTGGAAACTGAACCAGCAAATGCATTTTCAAAGGTTTTATTCTCTGGCTCGATTGTGAAGGCAGGAATTCAGAGCTGCATTGGTCTGTGGTAACAGGTCCTATAGGGCATGTTTCTGTTTCCTGACTGGCTGAGGGCTCTAGCATGTCTGCCCTGTAGATACCCCTCAGAGTTACAGGGCAACCTGCATGTCTCTGCTCTCTGAGTACCAGATGTCAGACCTTGAAACTTTCCCTCTCATGGGGTGGAATCCCGGGGTCCTCCCACCCTCAGACTGGGCCCTGGGCTACAGCACCCTGCGGGGGGACTGTACTTATCGAGCAGGTCCCAGTGGGTTTGACACCTGTGGTTCTTCCCTTTGTCAGCATGTGACTAATGCTGAGATGAGTGACCAGCCTTCTTGAACCAAACTACAGTTTAATCTGAACAGCAGGAATAAAGTATGACATGGGAGAATAAGAGGGTTTTCCAGGAACAGTCTGTACACCTCTCTGACCTCAAGTCCTCCCAAACTGATGCAGACACAGGCAGGCCCAGGGCCTCCAGATTTCCCCAGCAGTGTCTGTCCTTGCAGTCTGAGGAACTTATCAGCAACAGATGTCCCATCTCTGGACAGGCTCCCAGCACTGGAAAAAAACTTGTGTAATGTGGCTGGAGTCTGGAAGTGGCCTCTTCCCAGCTTGTAGCTCCAGTGTTGTCTCTCAACTTCCCTGAAAAGCTTACTGAGAGATGGCATTTCTTGATCTGTGCCTTCCCATTCTGCTTGTTTTCCAGCAGCCTGCTATTGAACTTAGAAGAACCATACTGGTTTCACCCAATATAGCATAACATAAACATCCCAAAAGTTAACCCAATAGAGCTAGACAGCAAACATCCCAAGAACTGTCTTTAACACACACATTTGTTATAGCACCTCAGCTCCAAGTCTGTCCCAATGCTGTTCTCAGGTGCTACGGATTTTAGGAATACAGGACAGAGTTTGTCAGAGAGAGAGAGGGAGAGCAATAGGCTACTTACTGTGGGAAACAAGTTCCATTTCTATGAATACCCATGCATTTGACTTTCAAATCCACTTCCTGCAAACTCATCCTGGCTGAATAACAGCATCCATTTATTATGAACTAGAGAGTGAGAGCTCAGGGAATGGATATTTTCTATATTGATCCCAATGCCTGTTACCACTCCGGATACAGGCTACAGATTGACAGAATGGAACCTGAGGAGAATCAGTCAGCTATTAACCCAAGGACAGGGAAGCTAATAAATTTTTGTTTGTTGTCAAGTGACTGAATGAGGGGTGAGACTCTGCGAACTTTTCATGGTCTGAAGAAATCCAGATTACAAATGCTATATTTTAAGTCCCACTCTAACCTGAGAAATCATCTCTGAGAGAAGATGAGAGAAGAAAGAATGGGTAGACATGTGTGCTAAAGCACAGATGTGTAAATGTTATGCCAAAACTTGTAACTGTAATACAAATTTTACACATGAAATATTCATGACATGCCTGTATATTGAAAGCCATCAGCAGAGTTGTTAGAATCTCTACAGGAAGGAGTAGTGTTAATTTTACTGCTTAATGACTTTTGCTTTAGAAAGTATTTAAAAATTCTCCACATACTATTTGGAACGGTTTTATGCTATGAACTCCTTGTTCAGTGAATCATAGAATCATATAATCATAGAAGATTAGGGCTGGAAGAGACCTCAGGACATCGTATCGTCCCACCCCCTGCTCAAAGCAAGACCAACCCTAACTAAATCATCCCAGCCAGGAATTTGTCAAGCTGGGCCTTAAAAACCTCTATGGATGGAGATTCCACCACCTCCCTAAGTAACCCATTCCAGTGCTTCACCATCCTCCTAGTGAAATAGTGTTTCCTAATATGCAACCTAAACCTCCACCACTGCAACTTGAGACCATTGCTCCTTGTTCTGTCATCTGCTATCACTGAGAACAGCCGAGCTCTTTCCTCTCTGGAATCCCCCTTCAGGTACTTGTTGAAGGCTTCTATCAAACCCGCTCTCACTCTTCTCTTCTGCAGACTAAATAACCCCAGTTCCCTCAGTGTCTCCTCGTAAGTCATGTGCCCCAGCCCCTGATCATTTTCTTTGCCCTCCGCCGGACTATCTCCAATTTGTCCACATCCTTTCTGTAGTGGGGGACCCAAAACTGGACCCAATACTCCAGATGTACCCTCACCACTGCCGACTAGAAAGGAATAATCACTTCCCTTTATCTGCTCACAATTCAAGGTCTCTGTCCTTATCTTCAAGATACCAAAAGGTCTGGGAATTCACATACCCTAAAGTTTCAGCAATGGCACAATGGGACCCTTGACAGCAGGAGTAAATCATGTCTGTACAGGAGACAGCACATTCTCAGGGGGCCAGTGCAAGGCTGCCCCACAAATTCAATGAGCTCAATCCCTTAATGATAAGAAGGTTATGGAGTGATGTGATTGCATTCAATCAACATTTATCATGGGGAACAGAAACTTGATAATAGGGGGCTAGTAGAGCTAGCAGACAAATGTCGAACAAGAATTGGTGGCTGGATGTTGAAGGCAGACAAATTGAGACTAGAGACAAAGTGGGAATTTTTTCAGCACTGAGGGTAATTGACCATTGGAACAGTTGAGCAAGGATCATGGTGTGTCTCTATCGCTGGCCACATTTCAGTCGAGAGGGGATGTTTTTCCCAAAGATCTGCTCTAGTTCAAAGAGGAATTCATCCAGGGCAGTTCTATGGCCTGGGCAATGCAGGAGGTCAGAGCAGATGATCACAATGGCCCCTCCTGGCCATATAATCTACAAATCTCTCTAGAGTCCCTGAAAGGATAATATTTGTGTGGGCCTCAGTCTGGGTCCTGTCACACCCTGGGTGCCACGTTTTGGGTTTGGGCAGGGTGAAAGGAACACAGGAAATTCAAAGCTCAATGGCGCTTGCTGCTCAATGCCTCTGATAGGAAATGAACCAGACTCCCTGTGATTCTTTGTGCACCCCTACGTCTCTCTACATAACACTCCCAGTGTCCTTCACTTGTGTGTCTGGTGCTTTGTATCTATCATTCCTGGTGCACTGATTATGCGCTGAACTCCAGTGTGTGATCAAAGAATGGCCGCTAACTAAAACTTAGTGAGGATTTTTGGTTGGCCCTTTCCAAGCACCAAAAGGAAGAGGGAGGGTCGACAATATCCAGAGCTCTAAGACTGACAGCCCCCAGTGGGAATGGGAAGAGGCCAACAGCACAGGGCAGATAGACCAGAGAGAGAGTCGGAGGCTGGGGCTGTCTGGGCCAGAGCAGGGCTGAGTTAAGGAGAGAGCAGGGGCCCGAGCAGACATGAGAGCAGAGTCGCTGCCGAAGGCAGAGAAGCAGCCGAGGGAGCTGGGGCTGGAGCTGGGTCTGGAACAGTCCAGAGTTGGGTGCAGTGAGCAACTGGGAAAGGGAGACACACCCAGGCCAAGAGCCCTGGCATGTCAAACTTGGAGAGGGATCATAAGCCGATGGGGGTTTGGGGAGCAATGCTGGGAAGAAGGGCCTTGCCACGCAGAGCCTGAGGTCATGTGGCCACCACCAAAGCGAGTGTCCAGCCTGCGGCATCCCTGCAGCACAGCGAGGACATGGGCAGGGTCTGCGCCATGTGAGGAACAGACTGTGAACTGCCCTGACGTTCCAGAGACGGCTCTTTGGGGTCCTCCATGTCACAGAGTGGGGTGATGGCTTTTCCATCCACCTTTCCCAGATTCTCCTTATTTTTTTTAATTTTTCAATTGGTCTCCTGCTGACAGAATGTGGTCAATACCAGTTAGGAGGGGGTGTTTCTGTCACACCCGTGTAACCCTTCTGCCCCTCTGAGTTGGCAGCAACAAGGGCCAGGTTCAGTATCCAGGGGTTCCGTTTCAATAACACAATACAAAACCGGCTCGAGTCCCCACCTAATGACCTGGGACAATTACATACCATCCCCCAGGCACCTCTGGAAGGCAACACTTCCCCTCTCACAAGCACGGAGTCTGAGAATAGCAAAATCCTTTTAATAAAGGAGGACAACAATGCAGCATCATGTTGGAGAAACACCATAAACAGGTTTCATAACACAAACCATCAGCAAAAGACCCAACAAGTAAGTTTGGCAGTGTCCTTTTCTCTTTTTTGCCTTCAGGGTCTTAAGTCCAATCACCCCAGAGTGCAACAAACCAAAAGTCTCTGACTCTGGTCAATGCCACCCCAGAGTTGAAAAATTTATCTGCAGAGTATTACCCTCACCCCAGTCCGGGTGGAATTGGAGGGGCACATAAGGTGTTAAAGGGCCCCTTACGTGGTCCGAGGCTGACTGCCTTGCCTCTCCGTGGAGTTCTGCTGCCGCCTGTCATAACATTTTTTTCCCAGATCTGGAGCTGAGCGTCCAAAATATGGGTGTTAGCGTGAAAACCTCCAAGCTTAGTTACAAGCTTGGACCTGATAACGCTGCCACCAGCCAGGGATTTATACAATGCCTAGCTCACTGTGGTCTCCCCAAAACCTTCCCTGGGGGACCCACAGACTCAGATTCCTTGAGTCTCACAACAAAGGGGAATAAACCATTTCCCTTCCCCCTCCTCCCCTCCAGGTGTTCCCTCCCTGGGTTCCTGGAGAGATATACAGAAGCAAACTCCATGAATCTAAACAGAGGGACTCCACCCTCCCTGTTTCCAGTCCTGGAAAGACAAGTACCGAGAGAGCTAATCTCTCTTCCCCCCTCACCCAGAGGGTATGCAAAGTCAGGCTTAGTAAATCTAACACAAAGAGCTTTTCCCCCTGACTTCTTCCTCCCACTAATTCCCTGGTGCTGCTGCAAACTCAATTCCCTAGAGTCCCCACTAAAGAAAAACTCCAACAGGTCTTAAAAAGAAAGCTTTATAAAAAGAAAGAAAAATACATTAAAAATAGTCTCTGTATAAGGTGAAAATATACAGGGTCAATTGCTTAAGAAAAAAAATGAACAAACAGCCTTATCCAAAAAGAATACAATTCAAAACACTCCAGCAGCTACACACATGTAAATACAAAAAAAAAAAATACAATATAAACCTACTGTCTTGCTATCTTTGTACTTACAACTTGGAAACAGAAGGTTAGAAAGCCAGGAGATAGAAAAATCACTCTCAGAGCCGAGAGGGCACAGACACAAGACAAAGAACAAAGAACTCACACCCAAAACTTCCCTCCACCCAGATTTGAAAAAGTTTTGTTTCCTGATTGGTCCTCTGGTCAGGTGTTTCAGGTTACTCCTTTCCAGGTGAAAGAGACATTAACCCTTAGCTATCTGTTTATAACACAGCCTTCGCCATGAACAGCTCTGCTCCACCAGGCACTTTGCTCCTCCAGCCATCCCCGCAAACTGCTCTGCTCTGCTCCACTTGCTGTTCTGTGAGCCGCTCCAACCATCCCACAAACTGCTCCACTCCACCCATCCTGCAAACTGCTCTGCCAGCCACTTAACAATATATCTTCAAGCTCCTCCACTAGTTAACTCAGCACTCAGTGATCTCAGCTCAGTAAGTTTAACTTTTTTCATAGTTTCAACTTGTAGTATGGGAGCCTAGTGCTGGTGCACCATTGGCCTAAAATGAATTCAGCTCAGCAGCCTCTAGCTGGACTCCTCATGGAAACAAAATTAGTTCTGCTCTTCAACAGTAGATAACAAAATGAAGCACAATTCATGTGCTACACCCTCAAAAGCAGCGCAGCGCAGCCCAGCCCAGCCCAGCCCATACCCCCCCCCCCACACACACACACACACACAATTCATTGGGTTTTGGAACTCATGTCCCTTGTCTAGCGAGTGCTACATAGTTGATGGTGAGACTCTCTGTCATAAAACAGTCTCATAGTCCTTCATTCACATCATCAGGGTAACAATACTTTATTCCTCCTACCCCAGTAACTGAGAAATTGGGGATCCCGCAGCTGTCAAAGTGACCGTTTTGGGCTATCATGGGCTCATGCTAGGCAGAGTAGGTGTGCCTATGCAAACAAGATCAGCCCCCGAAGTTCTTTTCCACACTCGCCGTAATTCACCACCAGATGTCAGGGTAGAGCTCATCCTGACTCTGCTTACACCCGTAACTGACAAAAGTTTTACCGCCATAGCGCCAGTGCAGACAAAGCCTGAGCTGCGAGATAGTAAAGACGCACACTGCTGCAAGCCCTCCACTGTTTAAGAAAATTGCAGTTTTCTGTTGGTCTCTCTCACCAAATCCAGCTGCTTGCACAGATATATCTCAAAATTCTGCCTGAATCTCTTCCTGGGTCTGCTGCATTACCCAGGACTTTCAACTCCCTGGGGGCTTCCAGTTCTTCCATCTCCAGGGTGCCTCCTTCATTCCTTCCCCACAGCCCTGTTACCTCTGCCCTCTCCTCTGGTCTCCCCTCCAGTACTGGGGGTTGTCCTGGGAATTCCTGAGAAGGAGGCTCAGTCTGCACTGGATGGAGGGAGGCGTGAGTAGAACTCAAGCAGGTTACAAAATCTAATGGAGAGTCACACGCTTCCAGCTGCAAAGAATCCTGTGGCACCTTATAGACTAACAGACGTTTTGGAGCATGAGCTTTCGTGGGTGAATACCCACTTCCTCAGATGCATGTAATGGAAACATCCAGGGGCAGGTATATATATGTGTGCTAGCAAGCAAGCTAGAGATAACGAGGTCAGTTCAATCAGGGAGGATGAGGCCCTGTTCTAGCAGTTGAGGTGTGAAAACCAAGAGAGGAGAAACTGGTTCTGTAATTGGCAAGCCATTCACAGTCTTTGTTCAATCCTGAGCTGATGGTGTCAAATTTGCAGATGAACTGAAGCTCAGCAGTTTCTCTTTGAAGTCTGGTCCTGAAGTTTTTTTTTGCTGCAGGATGGCCATCTTAAGGTCTGCTATAGTGTGGCCAGGGAGGTTGAAGTGCTCTCCTACAGGTTTTTGTATATTGCCATTCCTAATGTCTGATTTGTGTCCATTTATCCTTTTCCGTAGAGACTGTCCAGTTTGGCCGATGTACATAGCAGAGGGGCATTGCTGGCATATGATGGCGTATATTACATTGGTGGATGTGCAGGTGAATGAACCAGTGATGGTGTGGCTGATCTGGTTAGGTCCTGTGATGGTGTCGCTGGTGTAGATATGTGGGCAGAGTTGGCATCGAGGTTTGTTGCATGGATTGGTTCCTGAGCAAGAGTTATTATGGTGTGGTGTGCAGTTGCTGGTGAGAATATGTTTCAGGTTGGCAGGTTGTCTGTGGGCAAGGATTGGCCTGCCACCCAAGGCCTGTGAAAGTGTGGGATCATTGTCCAGGATGGGTTGTAGATCCTTGATGATGCGTTGGAGGGGTTTTAGCTGGGGGCTGTATGTGATGGCCAGTGGAGTCCTGTTGGTTTCTCTCTTAGGTTTGTCTTGCAGTAGGAGGCTTCTGGGTACACGTCTGGCTCTGTTGATCTGTTTCCTTATTTCCTCGTGCGGGTATTGTAGTTTTGAGAATGCTTGGTGGAGCTTTTGTAGGTGTTGGTCTCTGTCTGAGGGGTTAGAGCAGATGCGGTTGTACCTCAGTGCTTGGCTGTAGACAATGGATCGTGTGATGTGCCCGGGATGGAAGCTGGAGGCATGAAGGTAGGCATAGCGGTCGGTGGGTTTTCGATATAGGGTGGTGGTAATGTGACCATCACTTATTTGCACCGTGGTGTCAAGAAAGTGGACCTCCTGTGTAGATTGGTCCAGGCTGAGGTTGATGGTGGGGTGGAAGCTGTTGAAATCATGGTGGAATTTTTCCAGAGTCTCCTTCCCATGGGTCCAGATGATGAAGATGTCATCAATGTAGCGTAGATAGAGAAGGGGTGTGAGTGGATGAGAGCTGAGGAAGCGTTGTTCCAGGTCGGCCATGAAGATATTGGCATATTGTGGGGCCATGCGGGTGCCCATAGCAGTGCCACTGATCTGGAGATATATATTGTCATCAAATTTGAAATAGTTGTGTGTAAGTATAAAGGCACAGAGCTCAGCAGCCAGTTGTGCTGTGGCATCATCAGGGATAGTGTTCCTGACAGCTTGTATTCCATCTGTGTGTGGGATGTTAGTGTAGAGAGCCTCTACATCCATGGTGGCTAGGATGGTGTTTTCTGGGAGGTCACCAATGCATTGTAGTTTCCTCAGGAAATCAGTGGTGTCGCGGAGATAGCTGGGAGTGCTGGTGGCATAGGGTCTGAGTAGAGAGTCCATATATCCAGACAGTCCTTCAGTGAGAGTGCCAATGCCCGAGATGATGGGGCGTCCAGGATTTCCGGGTTTGTGGATCTTGGGTAGTAGATAGAATAACCCTGGTCGGGGCTCTAGGGGTATGTTGATTTCTTCTGGTGTTAGTGTAGGGAGTGTCCTGAGTAGATGCCGTAGTTTCTTAGTGTATTCCTCAGTGGGATCTGAGGGAAGTGGCCTGTAGAATTTGGTATTGGAGAGTTGTCTGGCTGCCTCCTTTTGATAGTCAGACCTGTTCATGATGACAACGGCACCTCCTTTATCAGCCTCTTTGATGATAATGTCAGGGTGGTTTCTGAGGCTGTGGATGGCATTGCGTTCTGCACGACTTAGGTTGTGAGGCAAGCGATGTTGTTGTTCCACGATTTCTGCCTGTGCACGCCGGCGGAAGCATTCAATGTATAGGTCCAGGCTGTCATTTCGACCCTCAGGAGGAGTCCATGTGGAGTTCTTTTTCTTGTGCTGTTGGTGGGAGGGCACCCGTGTATCAGTGCACTGTTCAGTGTTGTCCTGGAAGTATTCTTTGAGTCGGAGACGGCGAAAGTAGGCTTCCAGATCGCCACAGAACTGTATCATGTTGGTGGGGGTGGCAGGGCAGAAAGAGAGTCCCCGAGATAGGACAGACTTTTCTTCTGGGCTGAGTGTGTAGTTGGATAGATTGACGATATTGCTGGGTGGGTTAGGGGTACCACTGTTGTGGCCCCATGTGGCAGGTAGGAGTTTAGACAGCTTACAGTCCTTTTTCCTTTGAAGAGAGGTGAAGTGAGTAATGTAGATCTCCTGTCTTATTCTAGTGAAGTCCGTTTGTATAGAAGTTTGGTTGTTAATGAGAGTCTCCAGGTTGGAGAGCTCTTTTTTGATGTTTTCCTGTTTGCTGTATAGGACGCTGATCAGGTGGTTCCTCAGTTTTTTTGACAGAGTATGGCATAATCTCTCACTGTGGTCTGTGTAGTATGTAGATAGCAGTGGATTTTTTACCTTTAGTCCATTTGGTATGATGTCCATCCGTTTGCATTTGGAAAGGAAGATGATATCTGTCTGTATTTGTGCAAGTTTCTTCATGAGGTTGATGGATTTCCATTCCATACGGCTAAATGCAGTGCCTTGCATGGTGTCAAGTATCAGAGGGTAGCCGTGTTAGTCTGGATCTGTAAAAGCAGCAAAGAATCCTGTGGCACCTTATAGACTAACAGACGTTTTGGAGCATGAGCTTTCGTGGGTGAATACCCACTTCCTCAGATGCATGTAATGGAAACATCCAGGGGCAGGTATATATATGTGTGCTAGCAAGCAAGCTAGAGATAACGAGGTCAGTTCAATCAGGGAGGATGAGGCCCTGTTCTAGCAGTTGAGGTGTGAAAACCAAGAGAGGAGAAACTGGTTCTGTAATTGGCAAGCCATTCACAGTCTTTGTTCAATCCTGAGCTGATGGTGTCAAATTTGCAGATGAACTGAAGCTCAGCAGTTTCTCTTTGAAGTCTGGTCCTGAAGTTTTTTTTGCTGCAGGATGGCCATCTTAAGGTCTGCTATAGTGTGGCCAGGGAGGTTGAAGTGCTCTCCTACAGGTTTTTGTATATTGCCATTCCTAATGTCTGATTTGTGTCCATTTATCCTTTTCCGTAGAGACTGTCCAGTTTGGCCGATGTACATAGCAGAGGGGCATTGCTGGCATATGATGGCGTATATTACATTGGTGGATGTGCAGGTGAATGAACCAGTGATGGTGTGGCTGATCTGGTTAGGTCCTGTGATGGTGTCGCTGGTGTAGATATGTGGGCAGAGTTGGCATCGAGGTTTGTTGCATGGATTGGTTCCTGAGCAAGAGTTATTATGGTGTGGTGTGCAGTTGCTGGTGAGAATATGTTTCAGGTTGGCAGGTTGTCTGTGGGCAAGGATTGGCCTGCCACCCAAGGCCTGTGAAAGTGTGGGATCATTGTCCAGGATGGGTTGTAGATCCTTGATGATGCGTTGGAGGGGTTTTAGCTGGGGGCTGTATGTGATGGCCAGTGGAGTCCTGTTGGTTTCTCTCTTAGGTTTGTCTTGCAGTAGGAGGCTTCTGGGTACACGTCTGGCTCTGTTGATCTGTTTCCTTATTTCCTCGTGCGGGTATTGTAGTTTTGAGAATGCTTGGTGGAGCTTTTGTAGGTGTTGGTCTCTGTCTGAGGGGTTAGAGCAGATGCGGTTGTACCTCAGTGCTTGGCTGTAGACAATGGATCGTGTGATGTGCCCGGGATGGAAGCTGGAGGCATGAAGGTAGGCATAGCGGTCGGTGGGTTTTCGATATAGGGTGGTGGTAATGTGACCATCACTTATTTGCACCGTGGTGTCAAGAAAGTGGACCTCCTGTGTAGATTGGTCCAGGCTGAGGTTGATGGTGGGGTGGAAGCTGTTGAAATCATGGTGGAATTTTTCCAGAGTCTCCTTCCCATGGGTCCAGATGATGAAGATGTCATCAATGTAGCGTAGATAGAGAAGGGGTGTGAGTGGATGAGAGCTGAGGAAGCGTTGTTCCAGGTCGGCCATGAAGATATTGGCATATTGTGGGGCCATGCGGGTGCCCATAGCAGTGCCACTGATCTGGAGATATATATTGTCATCAAATTTGAAATAGTTGTGTGTAAGTATAAAGGCACAGAGCTCAGCAGCCAGTTGTGCTGTGGCATCATCAGGGATAGTGTTCCTGACAGCTTGTATTCCATCTGTGTGTGGGATGTTAGTGTAGAGAGCCTCTACATCCATGGTGGCTAGGATGGTGTTTTCTGGGAGGTCACCAATGCATTGTAGTTTCCTCAGGAAATCAGTGGTGTCGCGGAGATAGCTGGGAGTGCTGGTGGCATAGGGTCTGAGTAGAGAGTCCATATATCCAGACAGTCCTTCAGTGAGAGTGCCAATGCCCGAGATGATGGGGCGTCCAGGATTTCCGGGTTTGTGGATCTTGGGTAGTAGATAGAATAACCCTGGTCGGGGCTCTAGGGGTATGTTGATTTCTTCTGGTGTTAGTGTAGGGAGTGTCCTGAGTAGATGCCGTAGTTTCTTAGTGTATTCCTCAGTGGGATCTGAGGGAAGTGGCCTGTAGAATTTGGTATTGGAGAGTTGTCTGGCTGCCTCCTTTTGATAGTCAGACCTGTTCATGATGACAACGGCACCTCCTTTATCAGCCTCTTTGATGATAATGTCAGGGTGGTTTCTGAGGCTGTGGATGGCATTGCGTTCTGCACGACTTAGGTTGTGAGGCAAGCGATGTTGTTGTTCCACGATTTCTGCCTGTGCACGCCGGCGGAAGCATTCAATGTATAGGTCCAGGCTGTCATTTCGACCCTCAGGAGGAGTCCATGTGGAGTTCTTTTTCTTGTGCTGTTGGTGGGAGGGCACCCGTGTATCAGTGCACTGTTCAGTGTTGTCCTGGAAGTATTCTTTGAGTCGGAGACGGCGAAAGTAGGCTTCCAGATCGCCACAGAACTGTATCATGTTGGTGGGGGTGGCAGGGCAGAAAGAGAGTCCCCGAGATAGGACAGACTTTTCTTCTGGGCTGAGTGTGTAGTTGGATAGATTGACGATATTGCTGGGTGGGTTAGGGGTACCACTGTTGTGGCCCCATGTGGCAGGTAGGAGTTTAGACAGCTTACAGTCCTTTTTCCTTTGAAGAGAGGTGAAGTGAGTAATGTAGATCTCCTGTCTTATTCTAGTGAAGTCCGTTTGTATAGAAGTTTGGTTGTTAATGAGAGTCTCCAGGTTGGAGAGCTCTTTTTTGATGTTTTCCTGTTTGCTGTATAGGACGCTGATCAGGTGGTTCCTCAGTTTTTTTGACAGAGTATGGCATAATCTCTCACTGTGGTCTGTGTAGTATGTAGATAGCAGTGGATTTTTTACCTTTAGTCCATTTGGTATGATGTCCATCCGTTTGCATTTGGAAAGGAAGATGATATCTGTCTGTATTTGTGCAAGTTTCTTCATGAGGTTGATGGATTTCCATTCCATACGGCTAAATGCAGTGCCTTGCATGGTGTCAAGTATCAGAGGGTAGCCGTGTTAGTCTGGATCTGTAAAAGCAGCAAAGAATCCTGTGGCACCTTATAGACTAACAGACGTTTTGGAGCATGAGCTTTCGTGGGTGAATACCCACTTCCTCAGATGCATGTAATGGAAACATCCAGGGGCAGGTATATATATGTGTGCTAGCAAGCAAGCTAGAGATAACGAGGTCAGTTCAATCAGGGAGGATGAGGCCCTGTTCTAGCAGTTGAGGTGTGAAAACCAAGAGAGGAGAAACTGGTTCTGTAATTGGCAAGCCATTCACAGTCTTTGTTCAATCCTGAGCTGATGGTGTCAAATTTGCAGATGAACTGAAGCTCAGCAGTTTCTCTTTGAAGTCTGGTCCTGAAGTTTTTTTGCTGCAGGATGGCCACCTTAAGGTCTGCTATAGTGTGGCCAGGGAGGTTGAAGTGCTCTCCTACAGGTTTTTGTATATTGCCATTCCTAATGTCTGATTTGTGTCCATTTATCCTTTTCCGTAGAGACTGTCCAGTTTGGCCGATGTACATAGCAGAGGGGCATTGCTGGCATATGATGGGGTATATTACATTGGTACATTGCTTCCAGCTGTGCGTCTGCTGCAGCCGCCATTCAATGGCCGATTCTCGCTCGCCCCAGTCTCATTCCCCAACACGTGATCTGCTCTTAACGGCCCAGGACACACTTCCAGCAGCCAGGGCAGGGCTGTGCATTTCCGCTGTCTCACACCTGCCCAGCAGCCTATGGAACCACTCGTTCTTAGTGCTGCTCCTCCCCCATCTCCCGCCTGCCCCCTCTCTGGTGTGTTACACACAGTAGCTGGGTCTTGTCTGAATTTGATTTCTAAGCTCCTTGGGGCAGGGGCTGTTTCTGCTTCTGGGTTTGCAAAGGGCCCAGCACAAGGGGCCCTGAACTGGAGCGGGGCCTCTGCAGGCTTCCACAATTCAGACAATAATAATAAATTATAGATACAGTGATCCAGCCAAATCAGGGCTTAGCCCCTTCCCCCTTTGCCTTTAGCTATAGACAAAGGTCACACCAGGCTGGCCAGCCACAGAGTGTCAGTAACTGGAGTACAGGTGGACACAGCGCCCCAGTTAAGCCTGGACAGGACAATTCAATCCGTCTCATTCCTGGGCTGAAAACCCCAGGCGCTGCACACCGGAGAAATACCCTCGATGAGCCAGAGGAGCAGGCAGGGAGTTCAGCTGTGGGAATCCAAGTGCCCTCCAGCCAGGGCAGTGCTGGAAAGTCTGACTCAGCCTGGAACATTCGATTTCAATTCCCCCTTGGAGAGACTGGGAGGAGAGGAACCGAGAGGGAGAGAACAAACCTAGAGCAAACACTGATCCAGTCTCTATCCCACCCATAGGGCCCCCCTTGTTCCACAGTAGCTTTGGGTGGAGGGGGAGGCCTTTGTCCCCAGGACAGGCCCCCGGCTGCCCTCTG
This sequence comes from Gopherus flavomarginatus, assembly GCF_025201925.1. Taxonomy (NCBI): domain Eukaryota; kingdom Metazoa; phylum Chordata; order Testudines; family Testudinidae; genus Gopherus; species Gopherus flavomarginatus. The sequence continues at coordinate 367,723,218 of NC_066617.1, read as the reverse complement.
TCCATGGGAACATTCTGTTGGTGTTGATTTCACTGCGTCTGTTCTTCCAAAGCGACCCCAGTGACTGTGATGTGTTGGCAGGTGTCTGAGGGGCAGTGGAAGTGGAGTCCCGGAGTTCAAACCTCACAGGAGCAGGGAGCTCACAAACTCCAGCTAGTTCTGAAAATCTCAGATTCACCTTCAGAGGATGGTGAAGGCTCAGGCTCCCTCTGCCAGATTTTCCTCTGCATCCCACCCAATGAACAGGCCCTGTCAAAGCAGGAGTCCATTTCCCTCTTGGTGTGACAGAGAGACCGGGGTTATGGCAGGGAAGTCAGAACTCCTGGGTTCTGTGTGTCATCCTGCCACTCAATCTTTGTTTTACCTTGGCCACTTCACCTCTCCCATGCCTCAGTTTACCTATCTGCATAGTGGGGATATATTCATACTGCTAGGTGTTTTGAAGATCCTTCAGTGAAAGGTGCTGCTCAGTATGGTCATAGTTACAAATGAGAATTACTGATCTCTGACCTCTTATCAACAGCCCCATGTGCCTGCAGAGAGTGCTTGTGTCTCCCATCCATCGTTGATCTCCAGATGTGTCTTTCTACAATCTAGCCAGCTAACTCTGCGAATACCCAGGAATCAGACCCTTGGGAGATCTAGGCATTATCCCTGGTTTTCTTATAAATCAACTATAATTTTTAAAAATACACAAATGCACAGAGCAGCCAATTCCTCTCTGACTCTGTGAAGAGCACAAGAGTTGTCATCTCCCTTTGGGAAGGTGCCTTAATTACTGTTTACTCCGAAAGATGGATACAGAGCAAGGAAGCGCAGACATGGAAAGAGAAACATTGGCTAGAATGTCTCCAGTCTCCAGCCTGTTTACATCCAGACGCTGCTAATCCCCTAGAGGCTGAGCGAACCCAAGTGGGATTGCACAGAGCTATATTATAAACAGCACAAACCTCTGTATCAGCTCTCGGCGTGGGATGCTGCTGCAAATACTGGGCTGAGATAAGTGTGGGACACGGCTACCTGAGGGAGATTCCCAGGGAAGACACTTCCATCTCAGGATTCACAGGTACCCAAGTCTTGCTGAGGAGCTCACCTGCTCGACAAACCCAGTGTAACACGGACATGATGGGACAGAGAATAGGTCTGGGGTCCTTTCCATTCTGTGCAGCCGTTAAATACCCCAGGGCCCTTGCCAGAGGAGATGAGTTTGCTCCAGTATCATGGGCCAAAACATCCCTCTTAGATGTGCCTCCCTGGCTGATGGCCTCCAGCCCCAAGGTGGCTGCATTTCAGTGGCACAGGGGATCCTTCAGGATGGAAGGTGTCAGCAAATGTTGTTACAAAATTTCTCCTCTACTTTGGAGGGTCCTGTGCCTATTGGCGGATTTGCTCACCTCAGTGATCTTCCCCTCTGGCGGAACCCACAGTCTAGGTCAACTCCTCCTGTGTCTGATCAGGAGTTGGGAGGTTTGGGGGGAACTCGGGCCCACCCTCTACTCCGGGTTCCAGCCCAGGGACCTGTGGATTGCAGCTGTCTATAGTGCCTCCTGTAACAGCTGCATGACAGCTACAACTCCCTGGGCTGCTTCTCCATGGCCTCCTCCAAACACCTTCATTATCCTCACCACAAGACCTTCCTCCTGGTGTCTGATAATGCTTGTCCTCCTCAATCCTCCAGCAGTACACTCTCTCACTCTCAGCTCCTTGCACCTCTTGCTCCCAGCTCCTCACACCCCAAACTCACTGACTAACTGGGAGGCTTTTTACTAGTTCCAGCCAGCCCTTCATTGGCTTCAGGTGGCCCAATCAATGTAGCTTTCTCCACTGCCTTCTAGAAAGATCTTAATTGGCCCCAAGTGTCTTGATTAACCTGGAGCAAGTTTCCATGGTACTAGGGATTTGGTTAGCCTGGGGCTAATATACCTGTTCCTTACTAATTTACTGTAGCCATTTAGCCTTTCCCCATCACATATCCCTCCCCCTCTGCTCAACACCATAGGCTTGGGTAACTTGGGATGCCAGCAGTGTGCTAGCGATAGGCCATCAGCGTTACCATGGTGGCATCCAGCCCTGTGTCATATGAGGAACTGGAATGGTTGGAGGGACAAGAACTACCTGGTGACCCTTGTATTCTTTTCCTTATTTCTCTGTATTCACTGGTGGGATGCGTGGTCCATCACAAGAGTAAATCGCTGGCTTAAGAGGTAATAATGCAGTGTCTCCATGGCCCATTTGACAGCAGGGCATTCTCTCTCGACTACTGAATACTTCTGTTCTCTTGAGAGCAGCTTTCTGCTTAGGTAGAGGATCGGGTGTTCTTCTCCAATCATTTGCGACAGAATCACCCCCAACCCCACCTCAGAAGCATCTGTTTGTAAAATAAATTCCATGGTAAAGTCCGGGGCTATGAGTATGGGGTCGTAACAGAGAGCCGTCCGAAGGTCTATGAATGCCCTCGCTACTGCATTGGTCCACTTCACCATGTCTGGACCTTGGGCCTTCACCAGTTCCGTTAGAGGACTTGCCCTACTGGCTAAGTGGGGAATAAAACGTCGGTAGTAGCCTACCACACCTAGGAACACATGGACCTGCTTCTTTCGGTTCGGCCGGGACCAGTTTTGAATCACCTCTAGCTTATCAGGTTTGGGGCTTCACTATAACCCTTCCTACAATATATCCCAGGTACTTAGCCTCTGCTAGTCCTATGGCACATTTAGTGGAATTAGCGGTGAGGCCAGCCCGCTTTAAGGTGCGTAGTACGGCCTCAACTTTCTCCAAGTGGATTCCCCCGTCTGGCGTATGGATGATGACATCATCTAGGTATGCGACTGCATAACTAGTATGGGGGCACAGCAGCTTATCCATGAGGCACTGGAATGTGGCTGGGGCCCCATGTAACCCAAAAGGGAGCAAAGTGTACTGGAATAGCCCGTCTGGGGTAGAGAATGCTGTCTTTTCTTTAGCTTCTTTGGTCAGGGGAATCTGCCAATACCCTTTAGTCAGATCCAGTGTAGTCAAGAATTGGGCACTGCTCATTCAGTCAACCAGTTCGTCGATGCGTGGTATGGGGTATGCATTGAATTGGGATATTTCATTCAGTCAGTGAAATTCACTATAGAATCTCATGGTACCGTCAGGTTTAGGCACTAGAACTATTGGACTGCACCACTGACTGTAAGATTCTTCAATAAGAACTAATTCTAACATTTTCTTTCCTTCAGCCTTGATTTCTTCTCTTTTGGCTGCTGGGATTCAGTAGGGTCTCAGTGTTATCTTGGCTCTGGGGATCGTGCAGATATGGAGATGGGTCTCAGTCGTCCACCCCAGTTTTGTAGAGAACACATATCGGTTCCAATTAATCATGTTGGCTGCCTACATCTTTTGGATTGGCGTCAAGTTGGGTGATATCCTCACTTGCTCGTGTACGTTAGCCACCTGGGGAAGTGTCTCCTGGGTGACTAAGCATGCTTCTCGATCATGCCAAGGTTTTAGAAGACTGATGTGGTAAATTTGCTCCAGTTTCCTGCAGCCTGCCTACCGCACCTTATAGTTTACCTCTCCCATGGATGCAATCACTTCATAGGGTCCCTGCCACTGTGCCAACAGCTTACTTTCTGCTGTGGGCACTAGGACCATTACTCGATCCCCTGGCTGGAACCGTCGAAGCTTTGCTTGGTGGTTATAATGGGTTTGTTGGGTCTCCTGTGCTTTCTCCAAGTGTTCCCGTACAATGGATGTAACTTGAGCAATCCGATCCCTCATCTGTAGTACATGTTCGACTATGTTCCCTCTGGGATTTGGCTCCTCTTTCCAGGCTTCTCTGTCTATATCCAATATGCCCCAGGGATGGCACCCAGATAATAGTTCGAATGGAGAGAAACCTGTGGAGGCTTGTGGGACTTCCCGGATGGTGAACATGAGGTAAGGCAATAGGGTATCCCAATCTTTCCCATCTCGGCTCACCATTTTCCTGATCATGGCCTTGAGGGTCTTATTGAATCTTTCCACAAGGCCGTCTGTTGTGGGTGGTATACAGAGGTCCGCAGGGCTTCTACATGGAGCAATGAACAGAGATCTTTCATGAACGTGGACACGAAAGGTGTCTCTTGATCAGTCAGTATCTCCTTGTGTAGCCCAACCCGGGAAAAAATCTGTACTAGCTCCTTAGCTATTGTCTTAGAAGCTGTGTTGCGTTGGGGGACGGCTTCTGGGTATTGGGTTGCATAGTCTAGTAAAACTAGCACATGTTGGTGGCCCTGAACTGTCTTCTCTAGGGGTCCAATCAGATCCATGATTATGAGTTCAAATGGTACCTTTATTATTGGAAGAGGTATCAAAGGAGCCTGCAAGTGTGGGCGAGGGCTATGTAGCTGACACTCTGGACAAGAGGTGCAGTATCGCCTGACATCTTCATGTACTCCTGGACAGAAGAACCTCCGCAGGATCCTGGCCAGGTTTTCTCTACCCCAGGTGTCCTCCAAACAGGTGACTGTGGGCGAGGCTCAATATGGCTTTTTGATGTTTTTGTGGCACCAGAAGTTGATGTATCTCCTGCTCCTGCATTTGCACCACACGGTAAAGGAGATCTTTCTTCACTATAAAGTAGGGTCCTGGACCCAGGACCTTCCCTTCCACTGGTGTCCCATCTATCTCAGCCACCTCTTTCCTGATATTATCATATCTAGGGTCCTCTACCTGGTCCCTCCCGAAAGTCTCTCTAACCTGCCTGAATTCCCATTAGCCGGCTTCTGCTTCTTCCAATGGCTCATCACCATCATGGCTGGGGCCAGTCTCTGGCTCACCTTCCGTGTTGGTAGTTTCTCTGATGGCTGCTCGTGTGCATCTGTCTACTAGTGCAGTCTTTTGGCCCTGGGTCAGGATCCGGGTTCCCAAGGCCTTCGCGGCCTTCCTTTCTTTTTTTTCTTCTGGATCTTTTGGGGGCTGAGAATAGATCCTGAGAAAACTCAGAAAACATTGGAGGTTGACATTCCTCCAACAATGAGTCACTGCCAACAGGGTCCCCATCTCCCCCCAGCCTCTCCGGGGGGAGCAAATTATCAAAGCTGGGATAGTCCCTCCCAATGACTACAGGACATGGGAGTTTAGGAACTACGCTCACTGTCACCTCAATGGGGTTCCCCTGAACCTCTATCTCCACTGGGATGGTGGGGTAATGGCTCATGACCTCATGCACGCATGTCACTGCTATGTGTTTGGCTTGTAGCAGCTGGCTACTTTTTACCAGCTTACTTGAGATAAGGGTGATAGCACTCCCTGAGTCCACAAGCGCTGTAGTCTCTACTCCATTTATATTCACCAGCATGGTGTAGTTATGTGGGGCTAATGCAACGCCCACAAGGTGGATAAGGGAGCATGGGACCTCCCAATCCCCCAAGCTGCATTGCATAGGCTCCTCGGTGCTGGGACACTGTGTTGCTATGTGTCCCCACGCACCACATTCATAGCATCTATAATTGTTTCTAATCATTCCCCTATCATGTGGGTTAGGAAGTTTAGTCCCAGGTTTCCCCCCGACTCAGGCCAATCCTTTCCTTCTGGGGTCTCCGCTGGTTTTTGGCCTCCCTCTTCCTCCATCTAGGACTCCCCAGGGGTTTGGCTGCCCCACCTTCCAGGGTTGGGGTTGAGTGTTTGCTACGAAAGGGGCTTTCCTTGGGTAGTCGGGTCAATTCCCTGGCTGTCATGTGCCTTTCTACCAGCATGATCATCTCATCATAGGTGGACGGATCGTTCTGGCCTAACCATTTGTGGAGATCTGGTGGCAGTGCCCTCATGTATCAGTCGATGACCAGAACCTCTAGTATCTCTTCCGGACTCCAGGAGTCTGTTTGCAACCACTTTCGTGCGAGATGGATGAAGTCATAGAGTTGGGACCATGGGGTTTTGTCTTCCTGGTACCTCCATTCATGATACTGCTGGGCCCGCACTGCAGTCGTCACTCCAGATCTGGCCAGCATCTCTGCTTTCAGCTGGGGGTAGTCTGCTGCAGGCTCTTCAGGCAGATCATGGTAGTCCTTCTGGACCTCCCCACACAGGAATGGGGCAAGGATGCCAGAGCATTGGTCTCGAGGCCAGGCCTCCCGTACAGCTGTCCTCTCAAAGGTCAGAAGTTATGTCTCTACATCATCCTCCCTCGTCATTTTCTGCAGCCAATGGCTAGCCCATATGAGCCATGTCCCATCATGGCCACAGTTCAGCTCTGTAAGGGTCTTTACCTGGTTTACCAGTTCCCACAACATAGCTCAGTCTTGAGAAGCCTGGTCCATCAGCAGGCGATTAGTCTTTTGCTGCAGCCGCACTACCTCCTGTTGGGCAGCTGCCTGGACATGGGTAGCCTCCTACTGGGTCGCTGTAGCTTGTATCAATGTCCGCACTAAGTCATACATTGTGGTAAAAAAAAATAAACCCTCTACCTTTTTTTTTTCTTTTAGAATCACCATCCTTCTTCCGCCGCGCTGTGCACACCAAAAATCCCACCCCTGGCATCAGTTGTGTCAAAGTTCCTCCTCTACCTTGGTGGGTCCTGTGCTTATTGGTGGATTTGCTCACCTCAGTGATCTTCCCCTCTGGCGGAACCCACAGTCTAGGTCAACTCCTCCTGTGTCTGATCAGGAGTTGGGAGGTTTGGGGGGAACCAGGGCCCACCCTCTACTCCGGGTTCCAACCCAGGGCCCTGTGGATTGCAGCTTTCGATAGTGCCTCCTGTAACAGCTGCATGACAGCTACAACTTCCTGAGCTACTTCCCCATGGCCTCCTCCCAACATCTTCTTTATCCTCACCACAGGACCTTCCTCCTGGTGTCTGATAACGCATGTACTCCTTAGTTCTCCAGCAGCACACCCTCTCACTCTCAGCTCCTTGTGCCTCTTGCTCCCAGCTGCTCACACACACCAAACTCACTGACTAGCTGGGAGGCTTTTATCTAGTCCCAGCCAGCCCTTCATTGGCTTCAGGTGGCCCAATCAATGTAGTTATCTCCACTGCCTTCTAGAAAGATCTTAATTGACCCCAGGTGTCTTGATTAACCTGGAGCATTTGGTTACCATGGTACTAGGGATTTGGTTAGCCTGGGGCTAACATACCTGTTCCTTACTAGCAGCAAAGAATCCTGTGGCACCTTATAGACTAACAGACGTTTTGGAGCATGAGCTTTCGTGGGTGAATACCCATTTCATGTAGCCATCTGGCCTTGCCCCATCACAATGTACAGTACAAGACCGTACATTGCTCAGGCCCCACTGAGGCAAAACCCCTTTGGAGTAAGAGCCAGCTGTGTGTGTTAAAGCAAAGACACTGTCACCTCCTCCTCTTGCATCTCAGGGCTCTGGCTGTTAACGGGTGGGGCTGTACTTGACTTTTAATTTCCGGAAAGCTTGGAGGTGCTAAAGCTCCTCACTGGAACAGCTGTAAGAAATTTTCAACTTAGGCAAGACATCTTCTCTCCTAGCTTCATTTGAGAAGTTGGGTGAACTGTTTTATCTGAAACTTTCAGAAAACAACTCACCTGGAAGCAGACACCCAGTGTCCAAACACTTAAAGACTGGCAAAGTTATAAGTAACTGGAAATTATGTATCCTAACTGAAGCTATCAGACAGACTTAACTAACTGTGGTGCCACCAGCACCACCTACAATGGCCAATCCATTGTTGAATCCCATTCAGCTAAGCTTTTTGCTCCAGTAACGTCTGTGGCAAGTAGTTCCACTGGCCAAGTATGGATTATGTAAACAATTTTCTTTCATCAGTGTTATATGTTCAGACTTTCAATGTAATTGAAAGTTCCCTTGTTTGTGTGTTCTGAGACAGAGTAAATATAAATGCCTGATCTACTCTCTTTATTCACAAAAGTGCATCTGAAGAAGTGAGGCTTTTCACCCATAAAAGCTTATGCCCAAATAAATGTGTTAGCCTTTAAGGTGCCACCAGAATCCTTGTTGTTTTTGTGGCTACAGACTAACATGGCTACCCCTTGATACTTTCTTTATTCATCAGGTATGTCTACACTGCCAGATTATTCCGATTTTACAGAAACCTTTTTTTGGAAACAGATTGTATAAAGTCGAGTGCACACGGCCACACTAAGCACATTAATTCGGCGGTGTGCTTCCACGTACCGAGACTAGCGTCAATTTCCGGAGCATTGCACTGTGGGTAGCTATCCTTTAGCTATCCCATAGTTCCCGCAGTCTCCCCCGCCCCTGCATGATTGGGCAAAAACAGTGTCGTGGGTGATTCTGGGTAAATGTCGTCAGTCAATCCTCCTTTAGCATCCTCGGATGCAGCACATCCAGCCCCATGGACTTGTGCTCATCCAGCTTTTCTAAATAGTCCCGAACCACTTCTTTCTGCACAGAGGGCTGGTCACCTCCTCCCAACGCTGTGCTGCCCAGTGCAGCAGTCTGGGAGCTGACCTTGTTCATGAAGACAGAGGCAAAAAAATCATTGAGTACATTAGCTTTTTCCACATCCTCTGTCACTAGGTTGCCTCCCTCATTCAGTGAGGGGCCCACACTTTCCTTGACTTTCTTCTTGTTGCTAACATACCCGAAGAAACACTTCTTGTTACTCTTAACATTGCTTGCTAACTGCAACTCCAAGTGTGATTTGGCCTTCCTGATTTCACTCCTGCAGCCTGAGTAATATTTTTATACTCCTCCCTGGTCATTTGTCATTTGTCCAATCTTCCACTTCTTGTAAGCTTCTTTTTTGCAAGCATTTCATTGTTAAGCCAAGCTGGTCGCCTGCCTTATTTACTATTCTTTCTACACATCAGGATGTTTTTTTCTTGCAACCTTAATAAGGATTCTTTATAATACAGCCAGCTCTCCTGGACTCCTTTCCCCCTCATGTTATTCTCCTAGGGGATCCTGCCCATCAGTTCCCTCCTGAACTCGACTATCTCATGGTCACTGCCTCTCAGGTTCGATCCACTTTCGGTTCCCCTACTAATTCTGTTTGTGAGCAGTAGGTCAAGAAGAGCTCTGCCCCTAGTTGCTTTCTCCAGCACTTGCACCAGGAAATTGTCCTCTACACTTTCCAAAAACTTCCTGGATTGTCTGTGCACCACTGTATTGCTCTCCCAGCAGATATCAGAGTGATTAAAGTCTCCCATGAGAACAAGGCCTGCGATCTAGTAACTTCTGCTAGTTGCCGGAAGAAAGCCTCGTCCACCTCATCCCCTGGTCTGGTGGTCTATAGCAGAGTCCCACCACGACATCACCATTGTTGCTCACACTTCTAAACTTAATCCTGATACATCTTGAAGGGAATCCCAAAACCATTACAGAGGAGGGGAGATTAGAGGATGGATGGGAGTGATAGAGAGGACCAAAACTAATAGCAGTTTGTGGGGATACCAGAAGGGGCACCCAGAGACGACATATCAGCCCTGGAGGCAACCCAAGGCCTACCTCACAGGGAGGAGCCCTCTCCACCACAAAGGAGACCCCAGATGCCCTCTCGTCCCTCAACCCCATTCCCCAGCAACCCACCTTGCTCCAGTGACGAGCCAGCTGGGCAATGTTTTAAATGTAACAAGCTGGAGCATGTGAATGCCAACTGCCCCAAGAGCACTAGCAGAGTGCAGTTCATTGCACCGGGCTTACACCATGAGTCCTCAGGCCCAGGTGCCTCTTGAATACCCCCAGAGCAAAGGGAGACCCTGAACGTGGGCGGGAAGAACATTATCACATGGAGAGACACTGGAGTGCAGGTGGCAGCTATACACCAATCCCTAGGGGACCTTGAACTCATCAATCCAGAGGCCCAAGTAATGGATCAATCTTTAAAGCAGACTCTCTTGACCTGCCTACAGCAAGGTTAAGGGGCTGTTACAATTGGTGAAGCAGCAATGGGAGAGGGTTACACCTTGTGCAGGGACTAACATTTTGGACTTTGTAGACAAACTTCAGAACACTATCAGTGACACTTTAGCCCTTGCTCGAGAAAACCTACAGAATTCTCAGCAGGAACAAAAGGCCTGGTATGATAAACATGCCAGAGATTGTTCCTTCAAAGGAGGTGACCAAGTCGTGGTCTGGAAGGCACTCCAGCCTCATCAGATGGAAGTATCATGGGATGTGCCGTTCAAGGCCCAAGAGCGCAAGGGAGTTGTTAATTACCTCATAAATTTCCCAGACCCTTACCTTAAGCCTAAGGTGGATCATGATAATTGTCTAAAGCCCTTTATTTCCCAAGAATTCGAGGTTCTTCAGTTCACAGCCCAGGAGAGATATGATGCTGAGTGGCCTGAAGGAGTCTACTATGAAGGGGAAAGTGATTGTGGCATCGAGGAGATAAGCCTCTCCATAAACCTCAGGTGTGAACAGTGACAGCAGATCAAGGAACTGTCCACCAGCTTCGCGCTGATGTTTTCAGCCACCCCAGGATGGAGCGAACAGGCGTACCACTCCATTAGCACCAGTGATTCTTGCTCCTTCTCAGGCTCAGTTTGGCCACCCATGACCTATGGGAATCCAAGCGCCCTCCAGCCGGGGCAGTGCTGGAAAGTCTGACTCAGCCTGGAACATTCAATTTCAATTCCACCTGGGAGAGACTGGGAGAAAATGAACCGAGAGCGAAAGAACAAATCCAAAGCAAACATTAATCCAGTCGCTATCCTGTCTATGGGCCCCCCTTTGTTCCTGGGTAGCTTTTTAGGGAGGGAAAGGCCTCTGTCCCCAGGACAGGCCTGCGGCTGCACTCCAATCACGTAACGTCGTGCTGGTGTTGCTTTTACTAAGTCTCTTCTCCTGAAGGAACCACAGTAACTGTGACGCAATGGCAGGTTTCTGAGTAGGTGCAGAAGGGGAGGCCTGAAGTTCACACCTCACAGAAGCAGAGAACTCACAAACTCCAGCTTGTTCTGAAAATGTGAAATTCACCCTGAGAGGATGAGGAAGGCTCAGACTCCCTCTTCCAGCCTTTCCTCTGCATCCCACCTAACAAACAGGCCCTGCCAGAGCTGGAGTCAATTTCCCTCTTGATGTGATGGAGAGACTGTGGTTACAGCAGGGAAGTCAGGGCTCTTGGGTCCTGTCTGTCATCCTGCCACTCAATCTCTGTGTGACCTTGGCTAATATCTATCCAGCTATCTTGGGCATTGACAGGGTATCGGACCCTATGCTGGTCTAGGCATTATCCCTAGTTTCTTTACTAATCAGCTAGAATTTTTTAACATACACAAATTCAGACAGCAGCCAATTCCTCTCTGACTCAGCACAGAGCCCAGGAGTTCTCATCTCCCTTTGGGAAGGTCCCTTAATTACTGTTTACTCCTAAAGCTGGATAAAGAGCACAGACACCCAGACAGGCTGGTGTCCGACTTGTTTACATCCAGACGCCACTTCTCCTCTAGAGGTTGAGTGAACCCCACAGGGATTGCACAAAGCTATATTATAAATGATGTACTTCCCTGTGTTGGCTCTCGGCTTGGGATGCTGCTGCAGATGCTGAGGTGAGAGAGGTGTGGGGTACGGCTACCTGAGGATTCACAGGTACCCATGTCTTGCTGTCCGACACACCCGGTACAATATGGGCATGACGGAGTAGAGAACAGGTCTGTTGTTCTTTCCACTCGGCACAGCTATTAAACACCCCAGGGCCCTTTCCAGAGGGGATGAGTTTGTTCCAGTATCATGGGTCAAAACCTCACACTTCACTGTGCAGCCCTGCTCACCCTGGCTGATGGCCTCCAGTCCCGAGGTGGCTGCATCTCAGTGGCACAGGGGATCCTTCACGATTAAATATATTAGTAGATGTGCAAATCCAAATTCTGAGGCTGTGGCCTATACTTTACTCAGGCTTCACGAAAGCAAAATTCTACTTGGAGAAAGACCTGAGTAAAGATCTTCTGTGTTAATGTCCTGAGACTGTAACCTCCTCTTCTTGCATTTCAGCCCTCTGGCTGTTAATGGGGAGAGGGGTTGCTGTTACCTGACTTGTATCTGCTGAGAAGTATGGAAGTGCGAGGGCACCTCCTTTTTCAGCATGGGCAAGACATCTTCAATGCTAAATTCATTTGAGAAGTTGACTGAACTGTTACACCTGAATCTTTCAAAAAACAATTCAGCTGGAAGCCGACACCCAGTGTGGGAAATTTCAGTACAAAGAGGTTAAAGTCTGACAAACATAAATAACTGAAAATGAGGTTTTCTAATGGAAGGTGTCAGGCAGCCGTAACTGACAGCGGTGCTACCAGTAGCACCTACAATAGTCAATCCATTCAGGAATCTAGTTCTGCTACGGTCTTTGCTCCAATAATGTTGGTGTCAAAAAGTTCTACAGGCCAAATATGATTAATGTAACAAACTTCCTTTTATAAGTGTTATACATTCAGTCTTTCAATGTGACTGAATATTCCCCTCTTCGTGTGTGATGAGGTGGATCTCAGATCTTAGATCATCCATTTTGAGATCCTGTATAACACAGGCCATTACATTTCACCTAGTTACCCCAGTACTGAGCCCAATGGCTTGTGTTACACTGAGACCCGGTGTACACTAGGATTTTACATCCTTGAATTATAGAGTCACAGAGTGAGAAGGGGCCGCAAGTGTCATCTAGTTTAGCCTGCTGCTGAGATGGAGGATTTCTTGCATGTAAACCATCCAGGACAGAGGACTATCCAGCTTTCTTCTGAAAACCTCCAGCGAAGGAGCTTCCACAACCTCGCGAATCACATGCTCCTTGGACAGTTTGGAAGCTTTTCCCAATATTTCACCTAAATCTGCTATGCTGGAGTTTGAACTCTTGCCCCGCCCTCAATGGTGAGACAGAACAACTTTTCTCCTCCTTTTCTTTGTCAGCCTTTCAAGTATCTAAAGACCGCTGTCATGTCCCCCACTCAATATCCTCTTTTCTAAACTAAACATACCCATAGTCTATAGTCTTTTCCTGTATGTTTTGTATTCCTTCCCTTGCATCATCTTTGTCTTTTGACTATGGGTCCCTCTAATCCAACATCCTGTTAAAAGCAGGACCTACCCTGATAGAGGCAGATATCATCTCCCATGTCTTGCATGCTATACCTCTCGTAATGCAACCCAAACTGTATTTTCTGTTTTTTCCAATAGCAAAAAAATCCACACCCCTGAGAGATGAAGCTATATGAACTTAACCTCAGTACAGACAGCACGAGGTAAGGGGAGGAATTGTTCTCTCGACCTAGCTACCACTTTTCCTGGAGGTGGATTTCCCTCACTGATAGGAGAACCCCTACAGTCAGTGTAGGTAGTGTTTACACAGAAGTGCTACAGCAGTGCCTGTATCATGTTAAGTGTAGACAAGCCCTCAAGCAGATCTTCCGGAAAAATCACCCAGTCTGGATCTGCAGACATGGGGAATTGGAGAATCCACCACTTCCCTTCGCAGTTTGTTCCAGTAGTTAAACACCCTCAGTGCTAAACATTTGGCCCTTATTTGCAATTGAAATTTGTCTTGGGCTTTCCTCTGTCTTTCTGTGCTATATTACAGAGCCCATTATGCACATGGATTTCTCCCCATGAAAGTCTCTGTTTGATCATCCCTTTTGTAATATAAATAGACGAGAATCTGTATGTCTCTCACTATTTGGCATTTTCTGCAGCCTCTAATCTTTTTCGTGGCTTTTTTCTGCACCTTCCAAATTTTTCAATATCCTTTTTGAAATGTGGACCTCACACCTGGAAACAGTCAGTTTCACCAATGCCACGTGTAGAGGTAAAATCCTTCCATTGCTCCAACTCACCCTCTCCCGTTTATGCATCCAAGGATCACGTCAGCCCTTTGGACCACAGCATCGCACTGGGAGCTCACAATGAATTGGGTGTCCACAGTGACCCCTAAATCCTTATCAGTGTCCCTGCATTCCAGAACAGTGTCCTAGTCTGTTGGTTGGGCCTGCAATCTCTCCTAATGCAGAACAAAACTATTCCTTGAACACATCTACCGATGTCTTTAACATCCCTTATCAACGTTCATAACTTCCCATTTCATTGCTTGCTTTCTATGGTTCCCATTTTCCCATTTGTATCTATTGCTCCCACTCGGCCAATTGCCAACTTGGTTTTGTCACTAAAACGCGTTTGTAACCAAAGCTGTCCACTTTCTTGACTGTGGAATTATGGCTTTTTAGCTATTTAATAAACTCTTCTTCATGGATTCCTGGTTGTCACTCCCATTTACTGTCTAAATATTTTCTCCTAATCAGTTTTTTCTGATAATGCCCAACACACAATCCTAGATTCATAGAATATCAGGGTTGCAAGGGACCTCAGGAGGTATCTAGTCCAACTCCCTGCTCAAAGCAGGACCAATCCCAACTTAATCATCCCAGCCAGGGCTTTTTCAAGCCGGGCCTTAAAAACCTCTAAGGAAGGAGATTACACCACCTCCCTAGGTAACCCATTCCAGTGCTTCACCACACTCCCAGTGAAATAGTGTTTCCTGATATCCAACCTAAACCTCCCCCACTGCTACTTGAGACCATTGCTCCTTGTTCTTGTTCTGTCAGCTCTGGGGAATTGGCTCCTCTGAAGCACTAAGTATCTCTAGAGATTACTGTGTGTGAACTGTTCTCTGTTTCTCCATTGGAATGTAATCAGTTCCAATCTTTAATCTTGTTCTCCTCTATCATCTAACCCCCTTCTTTGTTTCTTTTCTAATCCAAACAGTTCCAGACATTTCACTCTGTCTGACTCTGGCAGCCTTCCCCATTCTCAGAGCCTGTCTGGAAAACTCCCTTTCTAACTGCTACATGCTTTATAGAGACTGGGTGACGAAACTGAGTGCATGTCCACAGCAGGTTATTCTCTTTGCCATTCCTTAGGCATCTGAACATTGTCTTTGTTTTGGCCATTTCTGCGACTGAGCAGGAGTTTGTCAATGAAATCAAGAGATTTTCCCTGTGGTGTGTTCTAGTTGGGATGCTCTCCCTGCTATACATTTTGGAAAAGGTTTGGTGTTTTCTGCATGTTCACATTTTGAGGAACCGGGAAGGGTTGCGGAGGATTGCAAGGGTGAATAGGAATCGAGAGGACTTGTAGCCAGTGGGTGCAGGGGATAGACCGGAGTATCACACTGTCACCAGGAAAAGGCAGGTCTACGTGATTGGGGACTCCTTACTGAGAAGAATAGACAGGCCTGTAATTAGAGCAGATCGGGAGAACAGAAGGGTTTGCTGTCTGCCGGGTGCTAAGATAAGGGATGTGGACCTGAGGCTGAGAAGGATCCTTATGGGAGCGGGCAAGAATCCATTGATTGTCCTTCACATGGGAAAGAATGATATGGCTAGATTCTCACTGGCACATATCAAGGTAGACTATGCCAGACTGGGGAAGAGCTTAAGGAAATCGAGGCTCAGGTGATCTTCAGTGGGATTCTGCCGGTTCCTAGAGAAGGGCAACAAAGATGTGACAAGATTATGGCGAACCAGAGATGGCTCAGGCAGTGGTGCTATAAGGAGAGCTTTGGGATGTACGGCCACTGGGAAGCATTTATGGACAGAAGACTGTTCTCTCGGGATGGACTTCACCTGAGTCAGGAGGGAAATAGACTTCTAGGATGGAGGCTTGCCCAACTGATTAAGAGAGCTCTAAACTAGGAATTTAGGGGAGATGGTTGGGAGATTTCCAGGTAATCTCCACGCCGAAATTTACCCTTGAGAGGGAAGAAAACAAAGTAAGAGGGGATACAGCCGTAGACAGAAGAATTGACATAAGGAGGAAGGGTAGTGTAGATACCAGTCTAATAGGTGATGCTGGTGGTACAATATCTGTGCCTAACCGGGTAAAGAATGTCAGTGAAGCCAAAAGGCAAAAATTAAGATGTCTGTACACTAATGCGAGGAGCCTAGGGAACAAAATGGAGGAACTAGAGCTACTGGTGCAGGAAGTGAAACTGGATATTATAGGGATGACAGAAACATGGTGGAGTACAGGTTTTGAAGGCTATGTGCTGTTTAGAAAAGACAGAAATAAAGGCAAAGGTGGTGGAGTAGCACTGTGTATCTATGATGAGGTTAACTGTAAAGAAATAAGAAGTGATGGAATGGATAAGACAGAGTCTGTCTGGGCAGAAATCACACGGGGAAAGAAAGCTACTAGAGCCTCCCCTGAGATAGTGCTTGGGGTGTGCTACAGACTGCTGGGATCTGATCTGGATATGGATAGAGACCTCTTTAATGTTTTTAATGAAGTAAACACTAATGGGAATTGTGTGATCATGGGAGACTTTAACTTCCCAGATATAGACAGGAGGACAAGTGCTAGTAAGAATAATAGGGCTCAGATTTTTCTGGATGCGATAGCAGATGGATTTCTTAGCCAAGCAGTTGAAGAACCAACAAGAGGGGCTGCCATTTTAGATTTGGTTTTGGTGAGTAGAGAGGACCTCATAGAAGAAATGGTTGTAGGGGACAACCTTGGTTCGAGTGATCATGAGCTAATTCAATTCAAACTAGATGGAAGGATAAATAAAAATAGATCTGGGACTATGGTTTTTGACTTCAAAAGGGCTAACTTTAAAGAATTAAGGAAATTAGTTAGGGAAGTGGATTGGACTGAAGAACTGGTGGATCTAAAGGCGGAAGAGGCCTGGGATTACTTTTAGTCGAAGCTGCAGAAACTATCAGAAGCCTGCATCCCAAGAAAGGGGAAAAAACCATAGGCAGGAGTTGTAGACCAAGCTGGATGAGCAAGCATCTCAGAGAGGTGATTAAGAAAAAGTAGAAAGCCTAGAAGGAGTGGAAGATGGGCGGGATTAGCAAGGAAAGCTACCTTAGTTAGGTCAGAACATGTAGGGATAAAGTGTGAAAGGCTAAAAGCCATGTAGAGTTGGACCTTGCAAAGGGAATTAAAACCAATAGTAAAAGGTTCTATAGCCATATAAATAAGAAGAAAACAAAGAAAGAAGAAGTGGGATCACTAAACACTGAGGATGGAGTGGAGGTTACAGATAGTCTAGGCTTGGCCCAATATCTAAATAAATACTTTTCCTCAATCTTTAATGAGGCTAATGGGGAGCTTAGGGGTAATGGAAGGATGACAAATGGGAATGAGGATATGGAGGTAGCTATTACCACATCCGAGGCAGAAGCCAAACTTGAACAGCTTAAAGGGACAAAATCAGGGGGGCCCAAACAATCTTCATCCGAGAATATTAAAAAAACAGGCACATGAAATTGCAAGCCCGTTAGCAAGAATTTTTAATGAATCGGTAAACTCAAGGGTTGTACCGTATGACTGGAAAATTGCTAACATAGTTCCTATTTTTAAGAAAGGGAAAAAAAGTGATCCGAGTAACTATAGGCCTGTCAGTTTGACATCTGTAGTATGTAAGGTCTTGGAAAAAAATTTGAAGGAGAAAGTAGTTAAGGACATTGAGATCAATGGTAATTGAGACAAATTACAACATGGTTTTATTAAAGGTAGATAGTGCCAAACCAACCTGATCTCCTTCTTTGAGAAGGTAACATATTATGTAGACAAAGGAAATGCAGTAGATCTAATTTACTTTGATTTCAGTAAGGCATTTGACACGGTTTCACATGGGGAATTATTAGTGAAATTGGAAAGGATGGGGATCAATATGAAAATTGAATGGTGGATAAGGAACTGGTTAAAGGGGAGACTAGAACGGGTCTTACTGAAGGGTGAACTGTCAGGCTGGAAGGACGTTACTAATGGAGTTCCTCAGGTATCAGTTTTGGGACCAATATTATTTAACCTTTTTATTACTGACCTTGGCACAAAAAGCGGGAATGTGCTAATAAAGTTTGCGGATGACACAAAGCTGGGAGGTATTGCTAACACAGGGAAGGACTGGGATATCATACAGGAAGATCTGGATGACCTTGTAAACTGGAGTAATAGTAATAGGATGAAATTTAATAGTGAAAAGTGCAAGGTCATGCATTTAGGGATTAATAATAAGAATTTTAGTTATAAAATGGGGACACATCAGTTGGAAGTAACAGAGGAGGAGAAGGACCTTGGAGTATTGGTTGATCACAAGATGACTATGAGCCATCAGTGTGATAGGGCCATGAAAAAAGCTAATGCAGTTTTAGGATACATCAGGCGAGGTATTTCCAGCAAAGTTAAGGAGGTGTTAGTACTGTTATATAAGGCACTGGTGAGACCTCATCTGGAGTATTGTGTGCAGTTCTGGTCTTCCATGTTTAAGAAGGATGAATTCAAACTGGAACAGGTTCAGAGATGGACTACTAGGATGATCCGAGGAATGGAAAACCTGTCTTATGAAAGGAGACTCAAAGAGCTTGGCTTGGTTAGCCAAACAAAAAGAAGGCTGAGGGGAGATATGCTTGCTCTTTATAAATATATCAGAGGGCTAAATATCAGGGAGGGAGAGGAATTATTTAAGCTTAGTACCAATGTGGACACAAGAATAAATGGGTATAAACTGGACACTTGGAAGTTTAGACTTGAAATTAGATGAAGGTTTCTAACCATTAGAGGAGTGAAGTTCTGGAACAGCCTTCCAAAGGGGAGTAGTGGGGGCAAAAGACATATCTGGCTTTAAGACTAAGCTTGATAAGTTTATGGAAGGGATGGTATGATGGGATATCCTAATTTTGGCAATTGATCTTTGATTATCAGCAGGTAAGTACTCCCAGTGGTCTGTGATGGGATGTTAGATGGGATGGGATCTGAGTTACTGCAGAGAATTCTTTCCAGAGTGCTGGCTGGTGAGTCTTGCCCACATGCTCAGGGTTTAGCTGATCACCATATTTGAGGTCGGGAAGGAATTTTCCTCCGGGGCAGAATGGCAGAGGCCCTGAAGGTTTTTTGCCTTCCTCTGCAGCATGGGGCATGGGTCACTTGCTGGTGGATTCTCTGCAGCTTCAATTCTTCAAACCACAATTTGAGGACTTCAGTAACTAAGACATGGGTTAGGGGTTTGTTATAGAAGTGGATGGGTAGGGTTCTGTGGCCTGCTTTGTGCAGGAGGTCAGACTAGATGATCATAATTGTCCCTTCTGACCTTAAAGTCTATGAGTCTATAAGGGGAACGGCCTACTACAGTGGCTATCCAGGCGGGCTGGTGTTTCCTACTGGTGCCTATTAAGGTTTCCCACACCATGATGTGTAGGAATGAGCATTGTCTGGGTCAGTTCTTCATAATTCATTTCTCTAAGTAATGAAAATATCATTAAAAGCAGCAAAGAATCCTGTGGCACCTTATAGACTAACAGACGTTTTGGAGCATGCTAACAGACTAACGTCTGTTAGTCTATAAGGTGCCACAGGATTCTTTGCTGCTTTTACAGATCCAGACTAACACGGCTACCCTCTGATACTTGAAAATATCATTGTTTAATGTGTGAAAAGCAATCAATCTGCTTCATCCATGACAACAACACCCAGTAGTGCATGCAGTGTCTCATGTTAACATTGTCTCTCTGTCTAGGCATTTGTACTGCGGCCATCACCCTAGAGCCTGGGCACATACAGGAAGTCAGAGGAACATACGGTACATGCACTAGACAAAGTTCTTCCTCAGAGCTGAAATACCTTCTCCCCTATTCCATGTCAGATTCCAATACAACTGAATTCACCAACCCCTCCACCTTCATCCTGCTGGGCATTCCTGGCCTGGAGACAGCCCATGTCTGGATTTCCATCCCTTTCTGCACCATTTATGCCATAGCTGTCATGGGGAACTTCACCATCCTCTTCATTGTCAAGAGGGATCCAAGCCTCCATGAGCCCATGTACTATTTCCTCTGCATGCTGGCTGTCACCGATCTTTTACTATCTACGTCCACCATTCCCAAAATGCTGAACATCTTCTGGTTCAGTTCCAGGGAGATCGATTTCAGTGCCTGTCTCATCCAGATGTACTTCATTCACTGCTTCTCAGGGATGGCGTCTGGAATCCTCGTGGCCATGGCTTTTGATCGCTATGTGGCCATCTGCCATCCCCTGAGACATTCCACCATCCTGACAAACTCTGTGGTGGCCAAGATTGGCCTGGCAGTGGTGCTGCGTGGTGGTATGCTCGTAATACCCAACCCCGTCCTGGCAAGGCAGTGGCCATATTGCAGAACCAATATCATCCCCCAACTCGTACTGCGAGCACATGGCCGTGGTAAAGCTGGCCTGCGCCGACATCCACATTAGTAGTTACTATGGACTCTTTGTGGCGTTTTTGATGACAGGTCTGGATGTATTTTTTATCATTGTGTCCTATATCCAGATCCTCAAGTCCATCTTCAGCCTCCCCACAAAGGACGCCCGGCTCAAGACTTTTGGTGCCTGCAGCTCCCACCTCTGTGTCTTCTTAACATTTTGCATCCCATCTTATTTCTCCATCCTTACACACCGGTTTGGCCAGAATATCCCCCTGCACTTCCATGTTCTCCTTGCTAACGTGTATCTCCTGGTGCCCCCCATGCTGAACCCCATCATCTATGGGGTGAGGACCAAACAGATCAGAAACAGCCTGCTCTGGTTCTTCACTTGTAAAGAGACCTAAAGTTCTCTCCCGCTGCTTTGGCTTTCATACTGAGCTCTGTGCAGAGCTGGCTGGTACCTGGTGCCACACCCTCTTCCCTGAATCACTGAGTGGACAGTCAAAGAGACATTAAATCTTTTCCTGATCTTAATGTGCAGTGTCAGCATTAGAACCTGGGGAATTGGTCTATGTAGAACTCACTGGGTTGCCACTTTTCTATTGCTGGCAATGGACACCCAAGTCCCCATGCCGTACCCCCACCTCTTCTGCCAAGGCTCTGTCCCTGTGCTTCCTCTTTCCATCATACTTTGCTCCTCTACTCCCTACCCTCATCACATCCTGGATCATTTTCACCTCCCTTACCCACCCCCAGCTGCAAGGAAGTTGGTTCAGATTTCTGTCGGGGTGACCACCGTAACGGTGATTCCTGGGGCTACTTACGGTCTTGAAAACTCTATTTTTTGGCAGATAACTTAGCAAGATATGTGGCAAGAGCACTGTATCTAATTCTAATATAAAAGAGAGAAGATTGAATAAATACTAGACCCACTCCACTCTAATACTTACGTTCTCACATCAACTCCTCCTGTGTCTGATCAGGACTTGGGAGGTTTGGGGGGAACCCGGGCCCACCCTCTACTCCGGGTTCCAGCCCAGGGCCCTGTGGATTGCAGCTGTCTATAGTGTCTCCAGTAACAGCTGCATGACAGCTACAACTCCTTGGGCTACTTCCCCAAGGCCTCCTCCAAACACCTTTATTATCCTCACCACAGAACCTTCCTCCTGGTTTCTGATAATGCTTCTACTCCTCAATCCTCCAGCAGCACACTCTCAGCTCCTTGTGCCTCTTGCTCCCAGCTCCTCACACACACCAAACTCACTGACTAGCTGGGAGGCTTTTAACTAGTTCCAGCCAGCCCTTCATTGGCTTCAGGTGGCCCAATCAATGTTTTTATCTCCACTGCCTTCTAGAAAGATCTCAATTGGCTCCAGGTGTCTTGATTAACCTGGAGCATTTGGTTACCATGGTACTAGGGATTTGGTTAGCCTGGGGCTAACATACCTGTTCCTTACTACTTTAGTGTAACCATCTGGCCTTGCCCCATCACACAGAAAGGTAGATTTTAAGTGGCTATAAGTAATAAGTGTACTGATCAATGTAGATTCCTCAAGAAGTAAAACAAAATGGCAATCTGAGTTCTGTAATCTAGACAGGATTTGAGTCAAGCAATGTCTAATCCTCATGGTACAGTTTTCCACTCCTCCATACACAGGCTGGGATTTCTCCTTTCCAGCCTGGGACCACCTGCCCAGTCAGAGTCTTTCATAGTGTTGCCCTGTGGATGGAAATTAATTTTTTACAAGCAAAAGCCCCCAGTACCGTTAGTGAGAAAGTTCAGGCACAAGAGGTAGTCCAGCTGTACATGAGCTGGTCATACATCCTTTCATGCAGCAGGCAGCAGGTTTAAAACAAATAAGAGGAGGTTCTTCTTCACACAGCGCACAGTCAACCTGTGGAACTCCTTGCCTGAGTAAGTTTTGAAGGCTGGGACTAAAACAGCGTTTAAAAGAGAACTGGATAAATTCCTGGTGGTTAAGTCTATTAATGGCTATTAGCCAGGATGGGTAAGAAATGGTGTCCCTAGGCTCTGTTTGTCACAACGTGGAGACGGATGGCAGGAGAGAGATCATTTAATCATTACCTGTTAGGTTCACTCCCTCTGGGGCACCTGGCATTGGTCACTGTCGGTAGACAGATACTGGGCTAGATGGACCTTTGGTCTGACCCAGTACGGCTGTTCTTATGTTCTTGCTTCAGTGTGTCTTAGTAGGGACCGTTATCCATATTCTGGCTAGAATGTCCGCAGTTAAGTCCATCAGATGGGGATATGTTTCTTCCATGATCCATTGTGTTCATTGAGGGGTCACCAACTTGAATAATTCATTCACAATATGCTGTCTAGACTGAATGTAACCTACCTTGTGGGAACTACCACAGGAGCAAACACATTTGAAATACTTGTGCATAGTCAATGTTCATGACTTTAGGTACAAAAATGATACGTGCATAAAAATAGGGTAATGATATTCAGTAAATCATAACATTTCCATTGATATATTATATGAAATAGAGAGGAGAAAAGCAAGCTGAGGTACATAGCAAAAGACAAGGAACGAGTGTTTTCCCCGCTACCCATCACACATGCTGAAATTGTCGCTGTCTCACTTTCCTTGTTCAGTGACAAAGAGTCCTGTGCAACCTTATAGACTAACAGACGTATTGGAGCATGAGCTTTCGGGGGTGAATCCCTGCCTCATCGGATGCATATAATGGAAATTTCCAGAGGCAGGTATACATATGCAGGCCAGAATCAGTCTGGAGATAATGAAGTTAGTTCAATCAGGGAGGATGAGGCCCTTTTCTAGCAGTTGAGGGGTGAACACCAAGGGAGGAGAAAGTGCTTTTGTCCTTGGCTAGCCATTCACAGTCTTTGTTTAATCCTGAGCTGATGGTGTCAAATTTGCAGATGAACTGAAGCTCAGCGGTTTCTTTTTGGAGTCTGGGCCTGAAGTTTTTTTGCTGCAGGATGACTACCTTTAAATCTGCTATTGTGTGTCCAGGGAGATTGAAGTGTTCTCCTATAGGTTTTTGTATATTGCCATTCCCAGTATTTGACTTGTGTCCATTTATCCTTTTCTGTAGAGACTGTCCAGTCTGGTCGATATACATAGCAGAGGGGCATTGCTGGCATATGATGGCGTATATTACATTGGTGGATGTGCAGGTGAATGAACCAGTGATGGTATGGTTGATCTGGTTAGGTCCTGTAACGGTGTCACTGGTGTACATATGTGGGCAGAGTTGGCATCGACGTTGTTCCATGCACTATAAGGTGCCATCAGGACTCTTTGTTGCTTTTTCCAGATCCCGACTAACACGGCGACCCCTCTGATGCATGTTCAGCGGGTGTCACCTGCACTCAGAAATTACTGGGTGGGCACAAGCTAAAGCAGAGGACACATGACCTCACCACATGACTCTTCCTTGCCCCATCCCCAGCCTGGGGCCTTCACACTCTTTTCTGCCCAGGTGCCATTTAAAGTTGCCAAGCACCTGGTTTTCAACTGGAAAAGAGGACCCGGCAGTATCTAGTTACTGCAGGGTGGAAGGAAACCTTGGGTCATTAACCCATGGCAGCCTGTGCTACCCCGGAGCTGCCTCCTACCTGCAGGCAGGCTCCTTATCAGGCTGTAGGAGCTCCCAGCCCAGCCGCAGGCAGAGGGAGCCCGGCTGGACATGGGCACCATTAAGGAAGGCACAGAGAAAGCCAAGAGAAATGATTAGGGTTATGGAGAGATTAATAAGACTGAGACTTTTCAGCTTGGAAAAGAAACGACTAACGGGGGCTATGATGGAGGTTCTATAAAATCACGACTGCTGTGGAAAAGTTGAATAACTAAAAGTTATTCACTACTCATAAGACAAAAACTAGGGGTCACCCACTAAGTTCTTCTAAGCTGTGTGACTATGCAGCAGGCTACCACAGGCCATGCAGGATGGGGAAAGCACCCCTCCCCCAGCCCAGCACCTCTCCCTGATCCCAAGGTGCTGTGCCGAGAGAGAGCTGGGGTAGGTCTTCTCTCTCTGCCACAGCCCAGGTGTTGCCTATAGGGCTCACCTGCTTGCTTGCCTGTATATCTTTTCTTATGGATTTCTTATTGCCTTTTGGGTTTGATCCTTTGCTTTATTACAATAGGTTATAATAGGTTTATATTAAAGTAGTTTGGCTGTAAGGAAAGGCACCTGCAGGCCATATCCTCTGTGTTGAGCTAAGGCAAAGTTAGATAGGTGGTGATGCGCTAAAGCAGAAGGGCCACACATGAGGTGTTAAAGCAGGCTGGCATAAGGGCTTTCCTAAGTTCATACTCTTTTCCACGTAACAGGTCCACCACAGCTTGGAAAAACCCGAAATAACCGGGTAGTACAGAAATACCAAATGTGACACCGAACCAGAAAAGGGCCACAGTAATGAATTGACATATATGATAATAAGTAGAGATCATTGCTATACTAACCTACATGAAAAGACACTCCACCACTGGTAAAGTGAGGAAATACACACAAGGAAAAGGGAAAAATCCCCTGCTGAACACGCATCAGACACCATGTTGTCAGTCTAACATATTGTAAACGTGGCATCTCAGCCTAGGGGCAGCAGGAGGAGATGTCATCTTTGGGAGGTGGCAGACTGATGGCCACCAGTGATGATGGGGAAGGTGATGGTGATGAGGAAGAGGAGGGCTATCACTTCAGGGTTGGTGTGAGTCTATGGAAGTGCAGATGTACTTTCTTTATCTAGCTTGTTAAATTGCGGTATTTGTGACTGTGAAAAGGTATTAATAAATGATATTAAATATTAAAAAAGGTCTTATAGTGTGAGTGTTGTAACTGTGCACATCAGAGTTCCCTACTATATAATAATTTAAATAATACTGGCCTGATTTTGGGACAAGAACCTATCAGCCCTAGACTGATCACTGGGGGTTCTTAAGTAATCAATATAATTAATACACAATCTAAAGATTAGAGAACACGGGGCATCCTGCATTCTAAGCCTGTCAACCCTGGCCCTATCCCAGAGCCTGCAACCCCATGCACGCTAATTCTTTGCCCCATCCATGAGCCCCTTCCTGCTCCCTGAACCCCTTATCCCTCGTCCCACCCCAGAGCCAGCAACCCCAGCTAAAGTCCTTGTACCCCCACACCCTAACCCTCTGCTCCAGCCCTGAGCCCCCTCCCATACTAAAAACCACTTGGCCCCACCCCTGCCACACATCATCTCCATATTGGTCCACATACCAAAATTAATTCCACACATGAATGTAAAAAGTTAGAGGGAACACCGGTCACCCAGTGAATAAATAAGCAGCTGATTTCAAGCAACCAAAAGGAAGTATTTCTTCACACCAACCTGTGGAACTCTTTGCCAGGGGATGTTGTGAAGGACAAAACTACACCAGGATTCCATTAAGAACTAGATCAGTTCATGGAGGACAGGTCCATCAATGGCTATTAGCCATGATGGGCAGGGATCCGAAACCATGTTCTGTGCGTCCCTCATCCCTGTTTGCCAGGAGCTGGGACTAGTTGAAAGGGGATGGATGACTTGGTGATTACAGCATTGGCCTGCTAAACCCAGGGCTGTGAGTTCAAACCTTGAGGGGGCCTCTTAGGGATCTGGGGTAAAAATCAGTACTTGGTCCTATGAGTAAAGGCAGGTGGCTGAACTCAACAGCCTTCTAGTTTTATAATATAGGTATAGCTCCATTTATTATTATTATTATTATTTATTTTGTATACCTGTTCTGTTCATTCCCTCTGGGGCACCTAGCACTGGCCACTGATGAAGACAGAACGCTGGGCTAGATGGACCAATGTCCATTCCTAGGTTCTTATGTTTTTATACGGACTGCAGAAGTATCTTCCCCCTGCTGTATCCCACTAGACCCCACTCCCCTTCCAGAGCTGAGAAGGAACCCAGCAGAGCCTCTCTCTCTGCAGTGTTAGGAGCAAAGTAAGAATACACATTAATTTTATTTTTAAATTTAAGCCTAACCAGTGTCCCGGAAGTTAATTGCCATAAGACGTAAGAAAATGTTACTCCTAGAGCTGAATGGGTTAATATTTGTTTATTTACTATATTGGGGAATTCGATATAGTTTTCAAATGTCTAAGTTGCCCCTAGAATCACAGTTATCGTTGTCTCCTCCACACCAAAATCTAAAATTGCAGCCCTTCCACTGGGGAGGAAAGACATGGAGAGGATCCAGTGAGTGACAGGGAGACGAGAGGAGAGGAGCAAGAGACAGAGGAGAGGAAGAGGTGGGGTAAGGCATGTGGTCTCAGGGGTCGAGTTACCTGCAGTTAGAAAGGTGGCAGCCCAGTGAGTAATACATAGACAGATTCCCCACTTTGTCATGCTTTCAGAGCACAGGTAAATCAGGAAAGGATTTAACGTCCTTAAATAACCCCTGATTCACGGAAGAGGACCCAGCACCTGTCACCAGACAGCTCTCCACAGAGCTCGGTCTGAGAGGCAGCGCACCAGGAGAAAACTTTACATCCCTTTATGAGTAAAGAGCCAAAGCAGCCTGTCCCGGATCTGTTTGGTCCTCACCCCGTAGATGATGGGGTTTAGCATGGGGGGCACCAAGCGGTACATGTTGGCCATGAAAACATGGAAATATAGGGGCACACCCTGCCCAAACCGATAGGTGAGGGAGGAGAAGAGAGCTGAGATGTAAAAGGCTGAGATGGCACAGAGGTGGGAGCCACAGGTCCCAAAAGTCTTGAGCCGGGCGTCCTTTGTGGGGAGGCTGAAGATGGCCCTGAGGATCTGGATATAGGACACAGTGATAAAAATCCCATCCAGACTGAGCCCACAAAGTACCATGAAGAGGCCATAGTAACTGCTCACGCTGATGTCAGCACAAGCCAGCTTCACCACGGCCATATGCTCGCAGTGCGTGTGGGGGATGATGTTGGTTCTGCAATATGGCCACCTCCTGGCCAGGACAGGATGGGGCATTACGAGCATGCCGCTGCACATCCCGACAGCCAGGCCCATCTTGGCGACCACAGGGTTTGTCAGGATGGTGGAATGTCTCAGGGGATGGCAGATGGCCACATAGCGATCAAAAGCCATGGCCACGAAGATCCCAGACCCCATCACTGTGAAGCAGTGAAGGAAGTACATCTGGGTGAGGCAGGCACTGAAATTGATCTCCCTGGAATTGAACCAGAAGATGCTCAATGTCTTGGGCAGGATGGACGTGGACAGGCCCAGGTCAGTGACAGCCAGCATGCAGAGGAAATAGTACATGGGGACATGGAGGCTCGACTCCCTCTTCACAATGAACAGGATGGTAAAGTTCCCCAAGATGGCTATGATGTACATAGTGCAGAAGGGGATGGAGATCCAGACATGGGCAGCCTCCAGGCCAGGAATGCCCAGCAGGATGAAGGTGGAGGGGTTGGTGAAGTTGGTTGTATTGGACTCAGACATGGAGAAGGAGTGAAGGTGTCCAACTCTGAGGCAGAATGGTGTCTCCTGCATGTACTGTATGTTTCTCTGACTTTCTTTATGTGCCCAGGGCCCTGGGTGATGGTTGCTTTTCAAATGCCTGGATGGAGAGACAATGTTAATATGAGACACTACATGCACTACTGGAGGCTGTTTTCATGGGTAAAGCAGATTGGTCGCTCTTCACACACTGAAAAAGGACATTTGAACAACTGACCCTGCTAATACCAATTACATATTTCATGATGCTCCCTGTGTCAATAATTCCTACACGTTGTGGTGTGGGAAACCTTCACAGGCACCAGCAGGAAACATACATCTCATTGTTCCTGAGGCCTTGTCTACACTGCCTATTGCTTTTGCCAAAAGGCAGCTTTTGCCAAAGAAACTGGGGCGGTATATATACTACAAAGCCACTTCTGATGATGGAACTCCTCAGTTTCAGTGATGTAATAAAACCACCTTGGCTAGAGTTGTAAGGGTTTGTACACACAAGTTTTGTCATCAAAGTGCCTAGTTAAACACTCGCACAGTTTAAACTCAGTTGCTGTGCTTACGTCCTTCTCCCTTGAAAGCCCAGTAATTTTGAAATTCCCCTTCCTGTTTGCTCAGTGTGGGGTGTTCATATCATATCTTCCTGGTGGTCCTGGTGGCTCCATGCAGCCAATGCTCTCCCGGTAGGACCACAGCAGAACTGCTGGATATGCACAGAATATGGGGAGAGGAGGCTATGAGGTTCCAGCTGTGCTGGAGTCATAGGAATTTCAATACCAAGGACGGTTTTCACGGAGCTTCTGGGGAAAGAGCTCTGATCGGGACATGCTGCAGTGCAGAGCAAAGGTGAAGAAGAGTAGCACTCCACAACTGCCATTTTTATAAGGAGTCAGGTGTTATCCTTGGCAGCAACCCCACCTCCATGGCCAAGAGTCCTGTGGGTACTTCAGCTGGGCTGGAGCTGGCGGAAGCTGGACCTAACCCAAAGGAGGAAGTCATCGAGGAAAAGGTGGAGGCAGAAGAAGATGTGGTTCCCAGGTCAGAGTCGCCCAGGAGGTGGCCAGGTAGTCTCAGTAGTCACAATCAGGGGAGTCAGAAGCGAAGAGGAGACCCCTGGTAAATGGTTTTGCTTTATGAAGTGTGGAGGTGGGTTGGGGGCAGAGAAATGTACATGGCTGGCTGGGTTTCTCTGTGCTGGGCATTTCCCAGTACAGCTAGGCAGCATGGTGGAGCAGATTGTTGATTCTCACTGAGATTTCACAGGATTCCTCCAGAGAGATCTTTAGGAAATTTTCCTGCTGGTACTCAACAATCCTCTGCCGGAGGGTCCTTGGCAGAGCTGCTTTGTTCCTTCCCCCACTGAGGGATACTTTTCCATGCCATTCGGTAATTACTTGGGCCAGGAAAAAAGCAGCTCCCAGAGGAGCAGCACAGGGACCTGGGCAGAAGCTACAAGCATGTAGTAGCTGCACCCTTGTCTCCTTGCTTCCCTTCCAATGTGAGATACCTGCCACGATGACCCCTGCCTGTGGAAAACGGTGGGAAAATGTAGAGAATTGCCCCCTGAGAAGTGCTCTGCACCCTTCTCACATTGTTTTTATCCCAGGCACAATGTCCTCTATCTCTGCACTGCTTGTGGTGTTTGCTGGCATGTGTGCTTCCCAAGGGCCAGCAGGAAAGTGATTGGTGTGTTACCAAAGGTGTATTTTAGTATCGTTTCAATGCTGTAGGTACACTTAATAAGAATGCTTCTGTTTATTGTTTCTTGTGCTTCACCAGACAAGTCTTTGAAGGGCGGAATCCCCTCCACTCCAGGCGAGCATCTCTGCTGCATAAGAAAGTGCTCAAGATGGAGCAAGGAAGATATGTTCCAGGAGGGGCTGCAGTATTGTGATATCTACAAGATAGAATGCAGGCAATGGAGCGAAAGTGAGGATGAAGAAAGCAGGAATGAAGAAAATGAGGCATACCCACAATGGAGAGGCTGATAAAAGTTCTGGAGTGGCAACTCATCGTGCTGAAGTCCCTCCTGACACTCCAGACTTAGCAGATGCAACCCACCCTCCCCTTCGGCACATTCAGAACTCGTTCCCATGATCTCTCAAAATGCCGCGCATACATTCCTCTCCGATACCTGGTACTTTGGGTCAGCCCTCCCCTGGTACCTCGCCCACCAGGAATGTGCATGTGTCTGTGTGCGTGTGCATAGTGTTGGGGCGGTTTTGGCTATAAAAGCAAAGTTGTTTGAATAATACACACTCTTTATTTGTTTCCATGCAAGTTGTGACAGCAGATGGCAGCAGCAAACAAGCAAGCAATTTTATCATTTATCCTGGGCCTGAACAATCACAACTGCTTCCTACCCTACTGACACTGGATGTCATTCTGCAATACAGTCCCAAGCACAGCAACATACATTACTGGTTCTCAGCTTCAAAGTGTTGCCTCAAAGCCTCCCTGATTCAGATTTCTCCTCTTGCGCCCCTCTAATGGCCTTGGTGTCTGGCTGCTCAAAAAAGAGAAAAGAAAGGCAAATACAGGTCAGTGCTGGGTTAAAAGTAAACAATTTAACAAAATGAAAGGAATGTTTTAAAAATTATTTGACATAGTTAGGAAAGAATGGAAAAGCTGGTATGAGAGTAGTGTAAAAAATAGTCTAGGAATATAATCAATGCCAGTCAACAGCATGATTTATGGAAACCGGCCTTGTCAAATAAGGAGAGTGCATGTTTCGTTGATCAAGGGAACCGTGGAGATGCAATACACTTCAATTTCTCTGAGGCATTTCATTTATTAGAGGAAAACATTGAGAGAAACAAAATGAACATTGCAAAACCAGTGGAGCGCACATAAAATGGACTAAAAACTGGCTAACTGACAGATCTCAGAAAGCAGTTGTCAGTGGGCCTTTGCCAGTGAATGGGACTGTTTCTAGTTAGGTTCTGCAGGGATCAGTTCTACGCTGGATGCTGTTCGATATTTTCATCAGTGACCTGGGAGCAAATAGAAAATCACTGCAGATAAAATTTGTGATGACCCAGAAGCTGGAAGAGTGGTTACAATGAGGAATCCAGGGCAGCACACTGATTGATCTGGAGCATTTGAAGAGCTGGGCCCATGCAAACAAAATGTGTTAATACAGACAAATGCAAAGTGATCCTCTTGGAACTGGGAAGGGAGGCTCAGCCCACAAGCAGGCACTATTTTATGGAATGCAGGGACTCAGGAAAGGATTTAGGGGTCATTGTGGGCAACCAACTCATTGCGAGCTCCCAGTGCAATGCTGTGGCCAAAAGAGCCAATGCAACCCCTGGATGCATAAACAGGGGAGTGCTGAGTTGAAGTAGGGGAAGGATGTTGCCTCTGCACATAACACTGGTGAAATCAACTGCCTCCAATTATGAGATCCACATTTCAAAAACAATCTTGAGAAATTGGGAAGGGTGCACAAAAGAGCCACAAAAATGATTGGAAGCTGGAGAAAATGCCTGACAGAGAAAGACTTAAAGAGCTTCATCTATTTATCTCAACGAAAAGATGATCAAGCAGAGACTTTCCTGGGGAGAAAACCTTGGGTAATGGACTCTGTAATGTAGTGGAGAAAGGCAGAGGTAGGCCCAATCACTGGAAGCTGAAGCCAGACAACTTCCAGATGGAAATAAGGACCAAATCTTTACCTCTGAGGGTGATTAATCATTGGAACAAACTGCGAAGGGAAGTGGTGGATTCTCCAGCTCCCCATTTGTGCTGACCCAGACAGGATGTATTTCTGGAAGATCTGCTCGAGGGCTTGTCTACACTGACAATTCTACAGCAGAGCTGCCATAGCGCTTCAGTGTAGACACGACTTACACCGTCGGCAGGGGTAATCTACCTCCCCGAGAGGCGGTAGCTAGGTTGATGAAAGAATTCTTCCATTGACCTCATGCTGTCTACACTGGGATCAGATTGATATAGCTACATCTCTCAGGGCCAGTTTGGGTCACCAGTGTATAGGACGGATGTAGAGAAACTGGAAAGGATACAGAGGCGAGAGACAAAGATGATCCAAGAGATGGAAAACAAGCCAGATGAGCAAAGGCTGAAGGAACTAGGAATGTTAATTTGGAAAAGAAGAGACTGGGGGGGGGACATTACAGCACTTTTCAAATGTTTGAAAGACTGCCATAAAAAAGATGGAGAAAAGTTATTCTCTTTGTCACTGAGGGCAGGACAAGAGGCGAAGCACATTTAGATGAAATCTCAGGAAAAACTTCCTAACTCAGACCAGGAGGACAATGAAACACATGCCCTGGGTGGTCATGGAAGCTCCTTCAATAGGGGTTTTCCAAAGGAGGCTGGATAATCATCTACCTTGGATGTTTTACACAGATCAAATCGTGCATCTTGGCAGCTGATTAGACTAGATGACCTTTGCTGTCCCTTCTCACTCCATTGCTCTAAGATTTCTGTGATGAAAAATCCCAGTGTAGACGGGGTCTTAGTCAAATAGTAGTTATAGAGTCAATACAGAAGTGACTGGATGAAACGTAATTACCTTTGTTATACAGGAGATCATACTGGATGATCTAATGGTCTCTTGTGACTTTAAACTCTAAGAATCTATCAATAAAGAAAGAAGATCTGGCATTTATATTTACTCTGTCTCATAAACCACAAACAAGATAACATTCAATTACATTGGAAGTCTGAACATACAACATTCAGAAAAGAAAATTGTTTACGTAATCTGTACTTGGCTTGTGGAACTCCTTGGCACTGACATTACTGGAGCAAAGAGTTTAGCTGCATGTGATTCACAAATAGATTGGTGGTGATAGTGGCACCAACTTTACTTCAGGCTGTCTGACACCTTTAATTAGGAGACCTCATTTTCAGTTGCTTATAAATTTGCCAAACTTTAACCCTTTGGACTAAAGTTTCCCACACTAGGTGTCTGCTTCCAGCTGAATTGTTTTTTAAAAGTTTCAGGCGTAATAGTTCAGCTGACTTCTCTAGTGTGGTCAGGAGAGATGATGTCTTGCCCATGTTTAAAAATTCTTTGAATTGTTCCAGTGAGGAGCATGCCTTACAGGAGATAAAAGCCAGGTAACGGTCCCTGAAATGCAAGAGCAGGAGATGACAGCTGGCTCCAGAGTTCTTACTCCACGGGCAGTTTTCCCTCACTGAAAAGTACGAGCCACTGAATTGAGCTGTGTATTGTACATCTACTGACACCTTTCATCCTGAGCAATCCGCTGTGTCACTGAAATGCAGCCACCTTGGGGCTGGAGGGCATCAGCTGGGGTAGCACAGGGAAGAGGGACATTTTGGCCAGTGATACTGGAACAAACCCATCCCCTGTGGCAAGGGGCTTGGGATGTTTAATGGCAGCACAGAGCAGAAAGGACCCCAGACTTACTTTCTATCCCAGCATGCCCACATTGCACTAGGATTGTTGAGCAGAGTTCCTCAGCAAGAGATAGATACCTGTAAATCCTGAGATGGAAGTGTCTTCCCTGGGAATCCCCCTCAGGTAGCCGTGTCCCACACCACTCTCAGCCCAGCATCTGCAGCAGCATCCCACACCGAGAGCTGATACAGGGGTGTGCACCATCTATAATATAGCTCTGAGCAACCCCAGTGGGGTTTGTTCAGCCTCTAGTGAAGAAGCGGCATCTGGATGTAAACAGGCTGGAGACAGGAGACAATCTAGCCAATGTCTCTCTTTCCATGTCTGAGCTTCTGTGCTAATTCTCCAGCTTTAGGAGTAAACAGTAATTAAGGGACCTTCCCAAAGGGAGATGAGAACTCTTGGGCTCTGTGCTGAATCAGAGAGGAATTGGCTGCTCTGTACGTTTGTGAATATTTAAAAATTATATTTGATTAGGTAGAAAACTAGGGACAATACCTGGGTTTCCATAGGGTCTGATACCCTGTAAATGCCCAAGATGGATGGGTAAGTAGTAGACAGACAGATCTGGAGACAGATGGCTAAGGGGAGACACAAACACTTTCTGCAGGCACACAAGGCTGTCGCTAAAGAAGGAGAGATCAGTACTTCTCATCAGTAACTATCATCAGAGTGTGCAGCACCTTTCACTGAACGGTCTTCAACACACCTAGCAAAGGAAAGTCATTATGAACATATTATAGAATCATAGAATCATAGAATATCAGGCTTGGAAGGGACCTCAGGAGGTATATAGTCCAACCCCCTGCTCAAAGCAGGACCAACCCCAACTAAATCATCCCAGCCAGGGCTTTGTCAAGCCTGACCTTAAAAACCTCTAAGGAAGGAGATTCCACCACCTCCTTAGGTAGCCCATTCCAGTGCTTCACCACCCTCCTATACAGACAGGTAAACTATCCTTAATATACAGATAGGTAAATTGAGGCACGGGGAGGGGTGACTTGGCCAAGGTCTCACAGAGACTGAGTGGCAGGATGACAGACAGAACCCAGGAGTCCTAACTTCCTTGCTGTAATCACGGTCTCTCCATCACACCAAGGGGGAAATGGACTCCAGCTCTGGTAGGGGCTGTTCCCTGGGTGGGATGCAGAGGAAAGGCTGGCAGAGGGAGTCTGAACCTTCACCGTCCTCTGAAGGTGAATCTGAGGTTTTCAGAACTAGCAGGAGGTTGTGAGCTCCCCACTCCTGTGAGGTGTGAACCCCGGGACTCCACTCCTGCTCCCACTCAGAAACCTGCCAACGCATCACAGTCACTTCAGGGCAACAGACTCAGGAAAACCAACACCAACAGAACGTTCCTGTGGACAGAGGGCAGCTGTTGCAGCTGAAAGCCCAGTACCTGGCAACCCTAAATGGTTCCCCATGCTGAAACTAAAAAAATGGAGGCACTTCGATTCCCACAGCTGAACACTCTGCCTGCTCATCCAGCTCATTGCGGGTATTTCTCCAGTGCAGAGCACCTGGGTTTTTAAGCACTGGAATGAGACTGAATGAATTCTCCTGTCCAAGCCCAACGAGGGCACCGTGTCCACCTGATCTTTCAATCTGGCTGCAGACAAAGGCAGCAGGCTTTTAGGCCTTACACTGTGGCTACAGACCTTATCATATGGCTACAGGAAAAGGGCCTGATCCTTACAGTATGACCAGGCCCCGGAGGTCCCCATGACAGGCCCCGTCATAGACCAGGTATCGCCAGGCCCCAGGGGGTCCCCGGGAGCTGCCCCAGGTACGACTGGCCCCCAGAGGATCCCCAGGAAGTGCCCCAGGTACGACTGGCTTTCAAGGGATCCCCAGGAGCTGCCCCAGGTACGACTGGCTCCCAGGGGATCCTCAGGAGCTGCCCCAGGTACAATTGACCCCCAGGGGGTCACTCGGGAGCTGCCCCAGGTACGACTGGCCCCCAGGGGGTCCCCAGGAGCTGCTCCAGGTACGACTGGCTCCCAGGGGATCCCCAGGAGCTGCCCCAGGTACGACTGGCGCTCAGGGGGTGCCCGGAGCTGCCCCGTTCTGCCCTAGGTCCATCCAGGGCCATCACACAGTGCAATATTCCCACTGGTGACCAGGGCCAGAGCTGCTGGATGGCGTCTGTCCCAGGGCCCCCTCCCTGGCAGAGTCTCTCTTCTGCAGTACGAGGGGCTCCTCGACGTGCAGGAAAAGGGCCTGATCCTTACACCTTGCTGGAGAATCCCACCAGAATTGAGGCCTGAGCAAAGACTCTGAGCAGCCTAAGTGCTGAGTTCCTCTCTGTTCTGGGAGGTGAAGGGCTTGCGGGGATAGTCTGGGGAGACAGGAACTCCAGGTGGTCTTTTTCCTGAATCTTTGTCTAACTCACTTGGTGGTGGCAGGGATACTGTTCAAGGACAAGGTTGAATTTGTGCCTTGGGAAAGTTTTTAAGCTAAGCTGGTAAAAATAAGCTTAGGGGGCTTTTCATGTGGGTCCCCACATCTGTGCCCCAGAGTTCAGAGTGGGGAAGGAACCCTGACATGGTGGCAGCGCGGTGGGATCATTTTGAACCAAAAGCCCAGTAAGATTTTAAAAGGACAACTTTTTTTCCTCTTTGGCTGCTTGGAAAGCAGAGCGGGTTTTGGTTGGTTGTTTATTGATGTTTTTTTCATGTTGCAGCTGGAGGTTTTTTTCTCCACTTCAAGGCAGAGATGTGAAGTTGCAGAAAGAAAATTCACAAGCTAAACCAAAAGATAATCTAATGCATTTCTTTGCTATCACTTACTATTTCTCAATATGCTGAAGGAGATGTATTTTTCCTGCCCTGGTTCCTTGCTGGCTCGAAGAGAATAAAACAAAGACACAAACAAAAACCTCCCCTCACAGATCTGAAAGCGTCTTCTCCCCTCATTGATCCTTTTGGTCTGGTGCCACCCAGGTTATCTCAGCTTCTTGACCCTTTACAGGTAAAAGAGGAATTAACCCTTTACAGGTGAAGAGGGATTTTATGCTACCCTTAGCTGTATGTTTATGACATCATCCCCATCCCCACTCTTCCCCCTCCCTCCCAGCACCCCAGCACAGACATACAGACAGCATAATCATAACCAGTAACCCATAACCTGGTCTTAGACACCTTATATGACCCCCTTTACATAAGATTTGGTGCCACTACAGGACCTTGGTTGCAAACCATGTTCTATATGGTCCCAGT
Source organism: Gopherus flavomarginatus (assembly GCF_025201925.1). Classification (NCBI taxonomy): domain Eukaryota; kingdom Metazoa; phylum Chordata; order Testudines; family Testudinidae; genus Gopherus; species Gopherus flavomarginatus. Next base: position 367,687,056 of record NC_066617.1, on the reverse strand, counting down.
TTATATCAATAAAGTCACACCTGCCCCCGAGGCCTGGCTCAGGGCAAAGGGCTCCCAGCTCATCCCCATTCCAGGGCTCTGCCTGCTACAGGCCCCCCGCCGGGAGGAGCAAAGGGGAGCTGAAAGCTAAAGAAATAAAGCACACAAGGGTCTCTGCCCTCAGGACTCTGTAGCTGAGCTTCAGGGCCCACAAGCTGTACGGTGCACAATCCCACTCGCCGGCCACACAGGCCTGCTCCCAACCCTCAGCTGCTTTTATACGGCTTCCCGGCTTCCCTCTCCGATCCCGACTGGCCGATCAGCCCCAGCACTACATCCTCGCTGCCCTCACTGCAGGCTCCTTGTCAGGCTGCAGCAGCTCCCGTCACAGCTCCGGAGCAGATGGAGCGGGAGGTGATCCAGTGAGGGACAGGGAGGGGGAAAAAGAGCGAGCAGCACTGGTGGGGACTTGGGGCAAGAGGCGGAGAGGGGAGTGGGGCACAGATGCAAGAGATGGAGCAGGGGCTGTGTCTTGGGGGAATAGGTGCAGAAGTATCTGTGGCCTTGAGGGGAGATGTGTACCAGGGGCATGGCCTTGTGGGGAGAAGCGGGGTAAGGGGCAGGGACCTGGGGGTTATGGTGGTTAGTTCTCTGAAAACATCCACTCAGTGTGCAGCAGCATGAAAAAAATGAACAGAATGTTGGGAATCACCAGGAAAGAGATAGATAATCAGACAGAAAATATCAGATTGACTCTCTATAAATCCATGGTACGCCCACGTCTTGAATACTGTGTTCGGATGTGGTTGCCCCACCCCAAAAAATATATATTGGAATTGGAAAATGTTCCAAAAGGGGCAATAAAAATGATTAGAGGTATGGAACGGCTTCCTTATGAGGAGAGATTAATAAGACTGGGACCTTTCAGCTTGGAAAAGAGATGACTACGGGGGGATATGACAGAGGTTTATAAAATCATAACTGGTGTGAAGAAAGTAAATAAGGAAGTGGCATGTACTCCTTCTCATAACATAAGAACTAGGGTTCACCAAATGACATTAATAGGCAACAGTTTAAAACAAACAAAAGGGAGTATTTCTTCACGCAACACACAGCTAGTCTGTGGAACTCCTTGCCAAGGGTGTTGTGAAAGTCAATCAATAGCCAACGTGGGAAGGGATGGTATGTGTTTGCCAGCAGCTGGAAATGGGTGGCAGGGGATGGATCACTTGATTCCCTGTTCTGTTCAGTCCCTCTGGGGCACTTGGCATTGGCCACTGTTGGCAGACAGGACACTGGTCTAGATGGATCCTTGGTCTGGCCCAGTATGGCCGTTCTTATGTTCTTATATGTGCAGAGGTCCAGTTATCAGTAATTAGAAGGATGGCAAACCAATGAGTTCTACACTGACCGATTCCCCAGTTTCTCACACTGACACAGCACAGTAAGCTCAGGAAAGGGTCTAATGTCTCTCTGGCTGCACAGTGAGTGATTCAGGAAGGGGACCCAGCACCATGTCACCAGCCAGCTCTGCACGGAGCTCGATCTGAGAGCCAGAGCACCAAGAGAAAACTTTAGGTCCCTTTATGAGTAAAGATCCAGGGCACCCTGCCCCAGATCTGTTTGGTCCTCACCCCGTAGATGATGGGGTGCAGCATGGGGGGCACCAGGAGGTACACGTTGGCAATGAGAACATGGAAATGCAGGGGCACATTATGGCCAAACCGGTGTGTGAGGGAGGAGAAGCGAAGGGGGATATAAAAGGCTAAGATGGAACAGAGGTGGGAGCTGCAGGTCCCCAAAGTCTTGAGCAGGGCATCCTTTGTGGGGAGGCTGAAGATGGCCCTGAGGATCTGGGTATAGGACACTGCGATAAAAATCATATCCAGACCCTTCACACAGAATACCATAAAGAGGCTGTAGTATCTACTGATGTGGGTGTCGCCACAGGTCAGCTTCACCACAGCCATGTGCTCACAGTATGTCTGGGAGATGATGTTGGTTCTGCAATATGGCCACTGTCTCGCCAGGAAGGGATAGGGCAGTACGAGCATGATGCCACGCATCACCACGGCCAGACCAATCTTGGAAACGACAGAGTTTGTCAGGATGGTGGAATGTCTCAGGGGATCACAGATGGCCACGTAGCGATCAAAAGCCATGGCCACAAGGATCCCAGACTCCATCATTAAGAAGCAGTGAATGAAGTACATCTGGGTGAAGCAGGCACTGAAATCGATTTCCCTGGAATTGAACCAGAAGTTACTCAGCATTTTGGGCACTATGGCTGTGGACAGGAGCAGGTCAGTGATGGCCAGCATGCAGAGGAAATAATACATGGACCCATGGAGGCTCGCTTCCGTCTTCACGATGAACAGGATAATGAAGTTCCCCAAGACAGCTATAGCGTACATGGTGCAGAAGGAGATGGAGATCCAGATGTGGGCCGCCTCCAGGCCAGGAATGCCCAGCAGGATGAAGCTGGAGGGATTGGTGAAGTCGGTTTTGTTGGAATCTGACATGGTGTAGGGGATAAGGTGTCCAACTCTGATGTGTTCCCAGGATTCAGGGTGATGGTTGCAGTACAAAAGCCTGGGTGGAGAGACAATGTTAATAAGAGCTACTACATGCACTACTGGATACTTTTCTCATGGGTGAAGCAGACTGGTTCCTCTTCACACACATTTTCATTTTCCAAATCTGAAAGTTTAAAAAAACCCCCAAACCTCCCAAAACTTTGCCAATCCATGTATCAAGGGGAAACATTCCAAGTAGAACCACCTGAGGGAAAAGACCTGGGTATCATCAACAGCTGTTCCATGGACACACCTGCTCATTTATAGTAGTGGCCAAAACAAAGAAACGTTCAGATGCCTAAGGAATGGGGAGACATCAACCTGCTCTGGAAACGCACTCAGTTTTGATCCCCCAGTCTCTATAAAGGATATAGCAGATGGAAAGGAGACTTCTAAGACAGGCTGTGAGAATGGAGGAGGAAGCCATATGCCAACAGACTGAAAAATCTGAGACTGTTTAGATTAAAGGAGCCCCAAAGAAGAGGGCATATGATAGAGGAGAACAAAATAACAGAATGGAACTGATTGCATTCCAATGGAGAAACAACGAACAGTTCCCAGCCAGTAATTTCTACAGACATTTAGTATTTCAAAAGGGCTAATTCCTCAAAGATGGCAAATTATCCACAAAACTGATTGGGAGGAAAAACATATTCAGAAAAATGGGAAGGAAAATTGGGAGTTCTTTAAGAAGAGAGTATAGATAGCTAACAAGCCACAACTGCACATTCAGAAAGTAAAGAACTCATATCAGATGAGGTGATGGAATACTTTCTAGTCCATTAGCAGTGAAGGAGGGTGTTAAGCAGCAGCTACAGTAGAAGCTGAGAGTTGCAAACACCAGAAACATCAACTTTTAAAAATTAAAGGGAAAGATTTTTAAAAAGGGATTTGACAAGATTAGGAAAAAATGGAAAATCTGGCATGGGATTAGTTAAGAAAAAGTCTAGGGATATAATTAATGTGAGTCACCAACAGGGTTTATGGAAACAGGTCTTGCCAAATAAGTTTTCATCCTTTATTGGCTGTACAGGTTTGGTTGACCAAGGGAACTGCACATGCACAATAGACTTCGATGTCTCTGAGGCATTTGATGGAGTTGGGGAAAACATTCAGATAAAAACACTGTCCAATATCAGTAGAGCACACGTAAAATAGACTAAAAACTGGCTAATGGACCAATCTCAGGAAGCAGCTGTCAATGGGGTATTGCAGGTAATGGGGGTGTTTCTAGTGGGGTTCTGCAGGGATCAGTTCTAGGCCCGATGCTATTCAACATTTTCATTAATGATCTGGAAGCAAATAGAAAATCACTGCAGCTAAAAGAGTGGAGGATCCAGACTTGTCAGAGTAGTTACATGAGGCAGCCAGGGCAGACACAAATGTTTCAATACAGTCAAATGCAAACTTATCATCTCGGAACAGGGAACACAGGCCTGACCCACAGACTCGATCACTGTATTATGGAATTGAGGGATTCTGAAAAGGATTTAGGGGTCACTGTGTAAACCAACTCATCGTAGTGGTGAGTTGGAGCAGGAGAAGGATTTTACCTCTGCATATGGCATGGATAAAACTGACTGCATCCAGTTCCGGGGTCCACATTTCAAAATTTGAAAATTTGGAGAACGTGCAGAAGAGGCACAAAAAGGATTGGAGGCAGCAGAAAATGCCGACCAGTGAGATATTTAAAGAGCTTCATCTATTTATCTTATCAAAAGGGCGATCAAATGGAGAATTTCATGGGGAGAAAACCATGGGTAGTAACGGGCTCTGCAATATAGTGGAGAAAGGCAGAGCTAATCCCAAGCCAGATAAATTTCAGGTGGAAATTAGGGTGAGGTGTTTAGCACTGAGGGTGATTAACCATTGGGAGAAACTGCGAAGGGAAGTGGTGGATTCTCTAGGTTCCTATGTCTGCAGATCCAGACTGGATGTTTTTCTGGATGATCTGTTTGAGGGCTTGTCTACACTTAACATGCTACAGCGGCACTGCTGTAGCACTTCATTGAAGAGACTATTTACCCATCAGCGTAGGTAATCCACCTCCCTGAGAGGCAATAACTAGGTTGACCTCATGGTGGGGTCTACACCCGGGTTTGACTGATATAGTTACATGTCTCAGGGAAGAGGATTTGATATTTGAAAGGCTGCCGTAAAAAACGATGGAGAAAAGTTGTTCTCTCTTGCAACAGAGAGTCAATGGGTTCAAACTACAACAGAGCAGGTTTAGATGAAATCTCAGGAAAAACTTCCTAACTCTAAGGCCAGGAGGACAATGCAGATGTGGAAGCACCTTCACTAGAAGTTTTCCCAAGAAGGTTTGACATTCATCTGTCCTGGATGGTTTAGAGAAAACAAATCCTGTATCTTGGCAGGGGGTTTTGCGGTCCCTTCTCACCCTGTGGGTTCTACAATTCTATTTATACGTGAAATCGTACCTTAGACCAGATCTTTGATAAACACAAGTCTCATAGACTCATAGACTCTAAGGTCAGAAGGGACCATTATGATCATCTAATCTGACCTCCTGCACAAAGCAGACCACGGAATCCTACCCATCCACTTCTACAACAAATCCCTAACCTATGTCTGAGTTATTGAAGTCCGAAATTGTGGTTTGAAGACCTCAAGGTGCAGAGAATCCTCCAGCAAGTGACCCATGCCCCATGCTGCAGAGGAAGGCGAAAAACCTCCAGGGCCTCTGCCAATCTGCCCCAGAGGAAAATTCCTTCCCGACCCCAAATATAGCGATCAGCTAAACCTTGAGCATGTGGGCAAGACTCACCAGCCAGCACCCAGGAAAGAATTCTCTGCAGTAACTCAGATCCTATCCCATCTAACTTCCCATCACAGACCACTGGGCATACTTACCTGCTGATAATCAAAGATCAATTGCCAAAATTGGGATATCCCATCATACCATCCTTTCCATAAACGTATCAAGCTTAGTCTTAAAGCCAGATATGTCTTTTGCCCCCACTACTTTCCTTGGAAGACTGTTCCAGAATTTCACTCCTCTAATGGTTAGAAACCTTCATCTAATTTCAAGTCTAAACTTCCTAGTGTCCAGTTTCTACCCATTTGTTCTTGTGTCCACATTGGTACTAAGCTTAAATAATTTCTCTCCCTCCCTAATATTTATCCCTCTGATATATTTATAAAGAGCTAGCATATCTCCCCTCAACCTTCTTTTGGTTAGGTTAAACAAGCCAAGCTCTTTGAGTCTCCTTTCATGAGACAGGTTTTCCATTCCCTGGATCATCCTAATAGCCTGTCTCTGAACCTGTTCCAGTTTGAATTCATCCTTCTTAAACATGGGACCAGAACTGCACACAGTATTCCAGATGAAATCTCACCAGTGCCTTATATAATGGCACTAACACCTCCTTATCTTTGCTGTGAATACCCCGCCTGATGCATCCTAAAACTGCATTAGCTTTTTAATGGCCATATCACATGGGCGGATCATAGTCATCCTGTGATCAACCAATACTCCAAGGTCCTTCTCCTCCTCTGTTACTTCCAACTGATGTGTCCCCAATTTATAACTAAAATTCTTATTATTAATCCCTAAATGAATGACCTTGCACTTTTCACTATTTAATTTCATCCTATTACTTTTACTCCAGTTTACAGATCTGGTCATCCAGATCTTCCTGTAGGATATCCCGGTCCTTCTCTGTGTTAGCAATACTTCCCAGCTTTGTGTCATCCGCAAACTTTATTAGCACATTCCCGCTTTTTGTGCCAAGGTCAGTAATAAAAAGGTTAAATAAGATTGGTCCCAAAACTGATCCCTGAGGAACTCCACTAGTAACCTCCTTCCAGCCTGACAGTTCACCCTTCTGTAAGACCCACTGTAGTCACCCCTTTAACCAGGTCCTTATCCACCTTTCGATTTTCATATTGATCCCCATCTTTTCCAATCTCACTAATAATTCCCCATGTGGAATCGTGTCAAATGAATTACTGAAATCGAGGTAAATTAGATCCACTGTATTTCCTTTGTCTAAATAATCTGTTACTTTATCAAAGAAGGAGATTAGGTTGGTTTGGCATGATCTACCTTTTGTAAAACCATGTTGTAATTTGTCCCAATTACCAATGACTTCAATGTCCTTAACTACTTTCTCCTTCAGATTTTTTTCCAAGACCTTACATACTACAGATGTCAAACTAACAGGCCTAGAGTTACTCGGATCATTTTTTTTCCTTTTCTTAAAAATAGGAACTATGTTAGCAATTCTCCAGTCATACGGTACAACCCCTGAGTTTACCGATTCTTTAAAAATTCTTGCTAATGGGCTTGCAATTTCAAGTGCCAGTTCCTTTAATATTTTTGGGTGAAGATTATCTGGGCCCCCTGATCTTGTCCCATTAAGCTATTCTAGTTTGGCTTCTACCTCAGATGCGGTAATATCTACCTCCATCTCCTCATTCCCATTTGTCATCCTTCCATTATCCCTAAGCTCCTCATTAGTCTCATTAAAGACTGAGGCAAAGTATTTATTTAGATATTAGGCCAAGCCTAGACTATCCTTAACCTCCACTTCATCCTCAGTGTTTAGCAGTCCCACTTCTTCTTTCTTTGTTTTCTTCTTATTTATATGGCCATAAACCTTTTACTATTGGTTTTAATTCCCTTTGCAAGGTCCAACTCTACTTGGATTTTAGCCTTTCTCACTTTATCCCTACATGTTCTGTCCTCACTAAGGTAGCTTTCCTTGCTAATCCCACCCTTCTTCCACTCCTTGTAGGCTTTCTGCTTTTTCTTAATCACCTCTCTGAGATGCTTGCTCATCCAGCTTGCTCTACAACTCCTGCCTAAGGTTTTTTTTCCCCTTTCTTGGGATGCAGACTTCTGATAGTTTCTGCAGCTTCGACTTAAAGTAATTCCAGGCCTCCTCCGCCTTTAGATCCACAAGTTCTTCAGTCCAATCCACTTCCCTAACTAATTTCCTTAATTCTTTAAAGTTAGCCCTTTTGAAGTCAAAAAGCCCTAGTCCCAGATCTATTTTTGTTTATCCTTCCATCTAGTTTGAACTGAATTAGCTCATGATCACTTGAACCAAGGTTGTCCCCTACAACCATTTCTTCTATGAGGTCCTCACGACTCACCAAAACCAAATCTAAAATGGCAACCCCTCTTGTTGGTTCTTCAACTACTTGGTGAAGAAATCCATCAGCTATCACATCCAGAAAAATCTGAGCCCTATTATTGTTACTAGCACTTGTCCTCCAGTCTATATCTGGGAAGTTAAAGTCTCCCATGATCATACAATTCCCATTAGTGTTTACTTCATTAAAAACATTAAAGAGGTCTCTATCCATATCCAAATCAGATCCCGGCTGTCTGTAGCACACCCCAAGCCCAAGTCCTTCTCCTCAATACAGGGGGAACTGAGTGAAATGTATCACCCTGTATTATACAGGAAGTAATACAGTATGATCTACTGGTGCCTTCTGACCATGAACCCTACGAATCTATCGATAAAGAAACTAGATCAGGCATTTATATTTACTCTGTTTCACCACGCACGAACAAGGGACCATTCAGTCACATTGAAAGTCTGAATAGATAACACTGATAAAAGAAAATGTAATGGCTGCGCAGAGCAGAAAGGAGCACAGTCTTACTCTCTATCCCATCACACACATGTTGCACTGGGTTTGTCGAGCAAGTGAGCTCCTCAGCAAGAAATGGGTACCTGTGAATCCTGAGATGGAAGCGACTTCCCTTCTCCAGATAGTGTTTCCCACACCTCTACTCCAGCATCTGCAGCAACATCTCATGCCGAGAGCTGACACAGGGGTGTGCACCATTATAATATAGCTCTGTGCAATCCCAGGGGGGTTCGCTCAGCCTCTAGGGGAGAAACAGCATCTGGATGCAAACAGGCTGGAGACTGGAGACATTCTAGCTAATGTCTCTTCTTCCATGTCTGCACTTCTGTGTTATTTATCCAGCTTTAGGAGTAAACAGCAATTATGGGACCTTCCCAAAGGGAGGTGAAAACTCTTGGGCTCTGTACTGAGACCTAGAGGAATTGGTTGCTCTCTTTATCTGAGTATATTTAAAAATTATAGTTCATTACTGTGACATTGCAGTTCATATGCTCTATGAAAATAGGCTTATGAATCTGAAAATGACATAGTTGGAATGTGCTTTATGCAAAAGGTCTCTTGTACCATATTTTTGGAAAAGTTATATTATGCTGAATTTGATTTTCCTATTCGTATGCAGGTATCATTCTTATATCTGAAGTTAAAAATACAAGGTATAAACTTGTACAACTAATGTAGTCAGATCAAGTGGAGATCATTAAGGCTGCTTCAGAAACAACAATTTGGAAATGGCTTGTTTACCTGTAAGCCTTCCTGTGTAGGTGTGGGCCCGCGCATGGGCAATGAAGAACGGGGCCTCACAGGGACATGTGACCATGTCACCTGATACTGAAATCTATCTTAAATCTTGTATTTTTCTGTTTAGAAGGAGGGGTGTGGGCCAAGCACAGACAAAAGACTCCCACCTTGAGCCAAAGCTATACAAGGGGGTGGAGCAGGACAAAATGGAGGCCAGTCATGAAGAAACCCCTGCTTACCACCTGAGATGTCTACTGGAACTAACAAGGACTGTACCAGGGGAAAGGATTGAGCCCAGACTAGGAAGGAGACTAGTCTGTGAAAGAAACTTATTGGAACATCTTTGAGGGTGAGATATTACCTGTAATCAGTTTCTTAATGTATTAGGTTTAGACTTGCATGTTTTGTTTTATTTTGCTTTGTGAATTACGTTGTTCTGTCTGTTATTACTAGAAACCAGTTAAATCCTACTTTTTATACTAATAGAAACACTTTTGTTTATTAATAAGCCCAGAGAAAGTCATCTCTCTCTATCAGTGACATAGACAGTGGATATTGTTACTAACTCAGCAGAGAGAGAGAGAGACCCCATGAGGACTCCTCGGTTCTCTCTCAGCTCTAGGAGAGGAGAGAGGTCTAATCGATTACAGCAGGGGGCGATACATCTGCAATCTAGATAAGAACATCAGAATGGCCATAGTCGGTAAGACCAATGGTCTGTCTCTCCCAGTATCCTATCTCCCAACAGTGACAGATGGCATGTGCTTCAGAGGGAAAGAACTGAACATGTGATCGTCAAATCATAGAATCATAGAAGAATCATGGAGTTGGAATGGACCTCAGAAGGTTATCCAGTCCTATCCTCTACTTAAAGCAGGACCAACCCCAACTAAAACATCCCAGCCAGGGCTTTGTCAAGCTGGACCTTAAAAACCTCTAAGGATGGAGAAGCCACCACTCCCTAGGTAACCCATTCCAGCGCTTCACCATCCTCCTAGTGAATTAGTATTTCCTAATATCCAACCTAGACCTTCCCCACTGCAACTTTAGACCATTGCTCCTTGTTCTGTCATCTGCCACCACTAAGAACAGCTCAGCTCCATCCTCTTTGGAGCCCCCCTTCAGTTGGGGAGAAGGCTTCTATCAAATCCCCCCTAACTCTTCTGCAGACTAAATAAACCCAGTTCCCTCAGCCTCTCCTTGTAAATCATGTGCCCCAGTCCCCTATTCATTTTCATTGCCCTCCACTGGACTCTCTCCAATTTGTCCACACCCTTTCTGTAGTGGGAGGCCCCAACTGGATGCAATACTCTAGGTATGGCCTCATCAGTGCTCAACAGAGGGGAATAATCACTTCCCTCAATCTGCTAGCAATGTTCCCACTAATTCAACCCAAAATGCTGCTAGCCTTCTTGGCAACAATGGTACACTGCGGACTCATATCCAAATTCTCCTCCACTGTCATCCCCAGGTCCTTTTCTGCAGAACTGCTGCTTAGCTAGTTGGTCCCCAGCCTGTAGCATTGCATGAGATAAATGCCAAATTTCCTATACTATGGACAACATTAACATCTATGTTGACTTGATGTTAATTGAGTTCCAGACATTTGCTAGCACTTGTATGGATAAAGTAGCTATGTTCTTTAGCTCTTGGCAAGATCACATGAAACATACAGGAACCATCCTGGAAGAGCAGTTCCAATCCACTATTGTTTTAACTAAGTTTTACCTTGAGTTTGTAAAGACATTCAATCATGTTATTGAACATGACTTTGATGATCCATTTCTGTTATACACTGACACAGTTTCTAACCACTACTAGCTGTAGTAGGAGAGAGCCAACATAGGGGAGCTCTTGGGATGCAGTCAGCAATGTTTGTGTCCTCCCTTCCTGCATCAAATTTGCTTTGGAGGATGTGACGTTACCTAATGAAGTGTGACCATATAGATCATTGTTGCAACCAAGGTCATATAGTTGCACCATAAGAACATAAGAACGGCCATACCGGGTCAGACCAAAGGTCCATCTAGCCCCGTATCTGTCTACCGACAGTGGCCAAAGCCAGGTGCCCCAGAGGGACTGAAGCTAACAGGCAATAATCAAGTGATCTCTCTCCTGCCATCCATCTCCATCCTCTGATGAACAGAGGCTAGGGACACCATTCTTTACCCTTCCTGGCTAATAGCCATTTATGGACTTAGCCACCATGAATTTACCCAGTTCCCTTTTAAACATTGTTATAGTCCCAGCCTTCACAACCTCCTCAGGTAAGGAGTTCCACAAGTTGACTGTGCGCTGTGTGAAGAAGAACTTCCTTTTATTTGTTTTAAACCTGCTACCTATTAATTTCATTTGGTGACACCTAGTTCTTGTATTATGGAAATAAGTAAATAACTTTTCCTTATCCACTTTCTCCTCATCACTCATGATTTTATATACCTCTATCATATCCTCCCTTAGTCTCCTCTTTTCCAAGCTGAAGAGGCCTAGCCTCTTTAATCTTTCATCATATGGGACCCTCTCCAAACCCCTGATCATATTAGTTGCCCTTTTCTGAACCTTTTCTAGTGCTAGAATATCTTTTTTGAGGTGAGGAGACCACATCTGTACAAAGTATTCGAGATGTGGTCGTACCATGGATTTATATAAGGGCAATAAGATATTCTCACTCTTATTCTCTATCCCCTTTTTAATGATTCCTAACATCCTCTTTGCTTTTTTGACCGCCTCTGCATACTGCGTGGACATCGTCAGAGAACTATCCACAATGATGCCATGGTCTTTCTTCTGACCTGTTGTAGCTAAATTAGCCCCCATCATGTTGTATGTATAGTTAGGGTTATTTTTTCCAATGTGCATTACTTTACATTTCTCCACATGAAATTTCATTTGCCATTTTGTTGCCCAATCACTTAGTTTTGTGAGATCTTTTTGAAGTTCTTCACAATCTGCTTTGGTCTTAACTATCTTGAGTAGTTTAGTATCATCTGCAAACTTTGCCATCTCACTGTTTACCCCTTTCTCCAAATTGTTTATGAATAGGTTGAATAGGATTGCTCCGAGGACTGACTCTTGGGCAACACCACTAGTTACCCCTACCCATTCTGAGAATTTACCATTAATTCCTACCCTTTGTTCCCTGTCTTTTAACCCGTTCTCAATCCATGAAAGGACCTTCCCTTTTATCCCATGATAGCTTAATTTACGTAAGAGCCTTTGATGAGGGACCTTGTCAAAGGCTTTCTGGAAATCCAAGTACACTATGTCCACTGGATCCCCCTTGCCCACATATTTGTTGACCCCTTCAAAGAACTCTAATAGATTAGTAAGACACGATTTCCCTTTACAGAAACCATGTTGACTATTGCTCAACATTTTATGTTTTTCTATGTGTCACCAAATCTTGTACAAGTAACGTGTTTATGAAAAGGTTCTAGTTTGCTGATTGTGATTATGCTCTTTGTATGTGTGTAGCATTTTTATATTTAAAGTTATGAATATTGGCTAGCTACTTGTATTTCAATGTGTTTGATTCTAAGTAGCATCAATGAAGCATTTGGCCAATTTATTGAGAAGGGACTCTTCAGATTAAGTGCCCAGTCAAGAAACTTTTAACTGACAATGGACCTTGGGACACTCCCATCCACATCTGAGGAGCCTCCCTGGGAATGTTCAAGGTAGCCTGTGAGCCATGGCTGCTCTACCTGCAAACTGAGTCATGCATGGACATGTGACTTGCACATGTGACTCCAGACTCCATCTTGCTGCTGTGATTTTCCACAATAAGAACAGAGGGATGTCCTTGCACATGGCAAAGGATATAAAAGGCTCTGGAAACACCTCCATTTGGTCTTCAATCCTGCTTCTAACCTCTGGAGGGACTGCTACAAACTGAAGCAAGGACTAAACGATGCATTCAAATATGTAGATGTACTCCAGAAACTTGTATTTGGCCAGCAGTTTATTCCAGCTCTGCTATAAGCCTAAACCAAGAACTTTGCAGTTATTGTAGGTATTTGATTTCATTTAACCAATTTTGACTCTCATCTATATCTCGTCCTTTTTATGAATAAACCTTTAGATTTTAGATTCTAAAGGATTGGCAACTGTGTGATTTGTGGGTGAAATCTGAGTTATATATTGACCTGGATCTGGGGCTTGGTCCTTTGGGATCAGGAGACCCTTTAATTGGGGACATGGATTTTCATAAGCATTTGTTCCTATAAGGGGTGTTATTGGTGGTGATACAAGAGAACTACGGCATTGGAGGGAATTGCTTGGATGACTCCTGGTTAGCCAGAGGGGTGAGACCGAAGTCCTCTCTGTTTGGCTGGTTTGGTGCCTTAGTAGCGAAAGAACCCAGCCTTGGGCTGTGACTGCCCTACTCTGAGCAATTTTCCCTGCATTGATACTCTCAGTGTGTCCCCCAAGATCACTCCTTGTTACAGGGAGTGCAGGCTCCAGCTGGGGGGTGCAGACTCTGTGGTAGGGCTGTGGATGAGCACCTTGGGGTTCAGGCTTCCCGGGACTGCAGCGAGGAGAGAGGAATCCCTCCAGCCCTCTCTTGCTGCAGCAGCTCAGCGCTGGGGGAGAAGCACCTAGCTGAGTGCAGGACACCTCTCAACTACCATGGCAGCTCTAGCGGGGCTGGGCAGGGCTGGGCCAGGCCGGGGGAGGGGCATCTCTCTACCCCAGTATGGCCCTTGATAGCTTGCTGTGCGTTCGCGCAGCTTAGAAGAAACTTAGGGGGTGACCCCTAGATTTTGTCTTATGTACAGAAGAAAATAATATTTCCTTATTCAACTTTTCCATGCCAGTCATGTCCAAGTCTTTTTAATTTCTCATACGCGAGCCATTCCATACCCCTAATGATTTATGTTGTCTTTCTGTATACGTTTTCCTATTCCAATATATGTGTTGTTTTTTTTTCAGATTGGGCAACCACATCTGCACGCAGTATTCAAGATGCGGGTGTACCATGGATTTATATAGAGGCAATATGATATTTTCTATCTTGTTGTCTATTCTCTTCTAAATGATTCCCAATATTCTATTCACTTTTTTGACTGTCTCTGCACATTGAGTGGATGTTTTCAGAGAACTATCCACAATGACTCCAAGGTTTCTTTCTTGAGTGGTAACAGCTAATTTAGACCCCATCATTGTATATGTATAGTTAGGATTATGCCAGTCACCCCGTTTTGTGAGATCCCTTTTGTAGCTCTTCACAGTCTGCCTGGGACTTAACTGTCTCGAGTGGTTTTATGTCATCTGAAAATGTTGCTACTACCCCCTTTTCCCACAGCATTTATGAGTAATGTTGACTAGGACTGGGACCAGAGACGACCCCTGGGGGAAGGGCACCACTAGTTACCTCTCTCCATTCTGAAAACTGAGCATTTATACCTACCCTTTCTTTCGTATCTTTTAACCACTTTCCAATCCATGAGAGAACCTTCCCTCTGATCCTGTGACAGCTTAATTTGCTTAAGAGCCTTTGGTGAGGGGAAAATGTACAAACAATAGTGGTGGATTCTCCGTCCTTGACAATTTTAAATCAAGGCTGGGTGATTTCTAACAGATGTGCTCCAGGAATGGTTTGGGGCAAGGCTCTAGGCTGCGTTGTGCAGGAGGTCGGACTAGAGGATCACAGGGGGCCTTTCAGGCCTTGGGATCTGAGAATCTCAGCTTTCATTTACATTTCAACCTAGGATACCCTGGAGGCCTGAGGCTCACCCGTTAGATCCAGAGAGGAGAAACACCAACAAAACACCACCCAACCCTTGTGTCCCTGGGGCTTTTCTAATTTCTCTGCCCCCCGGCAGCCCCTTGCTGGTACAGCCTCTTTCGTCCCTGCCTGCTCCCCAGGAGTATTTTAACCCAAAGAGTCTCACATTGAAAACAAGGAACTTGAAGAATCTCAGAAGAGATGGCTCCAAAAACAAGGGGATCTCTGAGCCAGGGGACGTTGTAAAGGCCAAAAGTCTAACTGGGTTCAGAAGAGAACCAGAGAAGTCCCAGGAGGCCAGGCCCACCAATGGCTCTTGGCTAGTATGGGCAGCTGTACTCAGATCTGTCACCGAAACAGAATGGCTCAGGTGTGGGAATCTCCCTCACATCCCCTGCAGTGAGGATTGATGCAAGGGCCATGCTTGAGTTCTCCTCACCATGCTTTGGAATGAAGAACTTTAGCCCTTTCTCCAGCGTTCCAAGGTCACTCTCCACACACTACTGGTCGTAAATCTGTTGGTATCTCTGCTATAGCTGGCTACATTGGTTCGATATTTCTCCCACAGCCTCTTGACCAATTTGATTTGTTGAAGTGACCCACGTATAAGTGGGAAAGTCACTGGTGACAGGAGAATATTGCCCTGCCTTTGCCAGTCTCACCCCAGTTCTCCAAGGCACGGAGCAGACGAGAAATGACAGCAATGCATCATTACTGCCTTCAGGTTCAAAAAGCCCCAGACAAACATAATGCTTTGGGATGTGAGAAGCTCTATTAGAGGTCGCACTGATCATCAAACACAGAGTTAAGAAGCTCTTTCTCTGGGGAATATTCTCAGCACCCTCTCATGGATCTCCTTCGCCCTCACCCCGTAAATGACTGGGTTCAGCATGGGGGGCATGAGGATGTGGAAACTGGCAACCAGAATGTGGACAGAACGGGGAATCTGCTGGCCGAACCTGTGTGTGAGGTATGAGAAAAGCACGAGAGTGTAGAATATGAACATCATGGCCATGTGGGAGCCACAGGTGCTGAGAGCCTTGAGGCGTGCGTCCTTGGATGGGAGCCGGAAGGCGGCCTGTAGTATACGAACATAGGACAAGAAAATCATGATCAAATCCATCACTAAGAGGTAAACTAAAAACAAGTCATATTCTCCATTGGCCCTAATGTCTGCACAGGCCAGTTTTGCAGTTCCCATGTGCTTGCAGTAGGCGTGGGCAAGGACACAGGCACTACAGAAAGGCAGACAGTCAACCAGGAACATCATGGGGAAAACGAGGACTTCTGGCTTCAATATAATCACCAGGCCTATCAGTGCAATTCTCTTCTTCGCTAAGATCACAGTGTATCTCAGAGGGTCACAGATGGCCACGTATCTGTCAAAGGCCATGGCTAGAACAGCCAACTCCATTCCCGTGAAGGTGTGAATGAAGAACATCTGGGTGAGGCAGCCACCAAAGCTGATCTCTCTGAAGTTAAACCAGAAGATGCCCAGCATTCTGCGCACTGTAGCAGTAGAGAGGCCTAGGTCGACGACTGAGAGCACGCACAGCAAGTAGAACATGGGCTGGTGGAGGCTGGGATCTGTTTTGACGATGAGCAGGATGGTGCAGTTTCCCAGCAGTGTTATGATGTAGACAGTGCAGAAGAGGATGGAGATCCAGATGTGTGCGGCTTCCAGCCCCGGGATGCCCAGCAGGATGAATGTGGAAGGGTGGGAGTAGGTATAATTGAGCAGTAGCATCTCCAGCGGTTGCTGATGTCCCAGCTGTGGGCACAGACACTCCCTGCAAGGAAAAACATTGCTTCTTTACTCTGCCTAGTGTCGCTCCTCCAAACTGTACTGAAGAGCCAAAGAGAGAAACTACAGAAAGAGAAACGAGCTAGTGAGGAAAGGGAAGTTGTCAGCTGAGACAGTCAATGAGAGCCTTGGAGCCTTTAAAGACAGCAGGAGCCCCAGAACAGAAGACTTTCACACAAGGGACAGTAAGGCCAGGAGGAGGGACAGATAGGAGGGACTGTGGTACTACAATGTCCTTGTAATTTGTAAATCTTACAGTGGACCGTTTGGAAATAGTGACCATAATATAATAACATTTAACATTCCTGTGCTGGGAAGAACACCTCAACAGCCCAACACTGTGGCATTTAATTTCAAAAAGGGGAACTATGCAAAAATGAGGTTAATTAAGCAAAAATTAAAAGGTACAGTGACTAGGGTGAAATCCCTGCATGCTGCATGGGTCCCTTCTGACCTTAAAGTTTATGATTCTATGAGTCTATGATTTTTCCAGGGACTGAGGTGAGGCTGACTGGCCTGTAGTTCCCTGGATCTTATTTCTTCCCTTTTTTAAAGATGGGCACTACAGTAGCCTTTTCCCAGTCATCCGGGACCTCCCCCGATCGCCATGAGTTTTCAAAGATAATGGCCAATGGCTCTGCAATCACATCCGCCAACTCCTTCAGCACCCTCAGATGCAGCGCATCCGGCCCCATGGACTTGTGCTTGTCCAGTTTTTCTAAATAGTCCTGAACCACTTCTTTCTCCACAGAAGGCTGGTCACCTCCTCCCCATGCTGTGCTGCCCAGTGCAGCAGTCTGAGAGCTGACCTTGTTCGTGAAGACAGAGGCAAAAAAAGCATTGAGTACATTAGCTTTTCCCCATCCTCTGTATCTAGGTTGCCTCCCTCATTCAGTAATGGATCCATACTTTCCTTGACTTTCTTCTTGTTGCTAACTTATTTGAAGAAACCCTTCTTGTTACTCTTAACGTCTCCTGCTAGCTGCAACTCCAAGTGTGATCTGGCCTTCCTGATTTCACTCCTGCAGCCTGAGCAATATTTTTATACTCCTCCCTGGTCATTTGTCCAATCTTCCACTTCTGGTAAGCTTCTTTTTTGTGTTTAAGATCAGCAAGGATTTCACTGTTAAGCCAAGCTGGTCGCTTGACATATTTACTGTTTACTATTATTTCTACACATGGGAAGTGACTTCAGGAGGTCATCTAGTTCAACTCCCTGCTCAAAGCAAGACCAATCCACAACTAAATTATCCCAGCCAGGGCTTTGTCAAGCCTGACCTTAAGAATCTCTAAGGATGGAGATTCCACCACCTCCCTAGGTAACCCATTCCAGTGCTTCACCACTCTCTGAGTGAAATTTTTTTTCCTAATATCCAACCTAGACCTCCCTCACTGCAACTTGAGACCGTTGCTCCTTGTTCTGTCATCTGATACCACTAAGAACGGCCGAGCTCCAACCTCTTTGAAACATAATTTCCTCCCATATAAAGTTGGCAGATGACACACAAATTGAGGGAGGGGTAAATAATGAAGAGTACATGTCATGGATTCAGAGCAATCGGGATCTCTTGTTAAACTGTGAACAAGCAATTTTATCTGGCTAAATGTAAATTCATCCATTTGGGAACAGAGAATGCAGGTGATCCTGACACCATCAGGGCCCTATCCCTATCCCGGGAAGCAGCGACTCTGAAAAACATTTGGGGGTTGTTGTGGATAAGCAGCTGAACAGGAGCCTGAAGTGTGCGTCCAAAGAGCTAACATGGTCCTGTGCTGCATGGGGGGTAAAGAGGTGGTTTTCCCGCTGTATCTGACACTGGTGCACCCGCTGCTTGAATCCTGTGT
Source organism: Gopherus flavomarginatus (assembly GCF_025201925.1). NCBI lineage: Eukaryota > Metazoa > Chordata > Testudines > Testudinidae > Gopherus > Gopherus flavomarginatus. Next base: position 367,668,758 of record NC_066617.1, on the reverse strand, counting down.
CCAGCTCCAAGACCCACCGTTCAAGGTGGGGACAGACTCAAGGACTCTAACTATTTAGCTTCCCAAAGAGAAGATTGAGGGGTGACTTGATCACAGTCTATGAGTATCGACATGGGGGACCAATATTTAAGAAAGGGCTCTTCAGTCTAGCCGAGAAAGGACTGCCATGAATCTGAAGATTGACAAATTCTGACTGGAAATAATGAATATGTGTTTAACAGGGACAGTAATTAACCATGGGAACAATTTCCCAAGGGTCCTGGTGGATTTTCCATCACTGACAATTGTTAAATCAAAACTGGATGTTGTTCTAACAGCTGTGCTCGTGGATTGTTTGGGGGCAGAGCTCTGGCCTGGGCTGTGCAGGGGGTCAGACGAGGTGACCACAATGGCCCCTTCTGGCTTCGGACTGTGCAGGGGCAGCAGGATATCAGGGGAGGTTTGGCGTTGGGAGGGGAATGCAGGGGCAGGGGGCTCAGCTCCAAATGTTTGAAAACTGCATTTGGGGTGCAGGTAGGGGGTAACTAAGGGCTGTGTGCAGTCAGGAGGTAGCTCAGGGTGGAGGAAGGGGAAGCTGGGGCTCTGCGTGGGCACAGGAAGGACAGGTGAAGAGAGGGGGTAGATGGGACTATGTGCAGGAAGGAGGTAGCTTAGCGTGGAGGAAGAGGGTAGCTAGGGGCTGCAGGTGGGCAGGGTGTAGCTCAGGGTGTAGTCAGGAGGTAGCTATGGGCAATGTGAGAAAAGGAGATTCACAGGTACAGAGAAGCGCAAGTAGGATGATCCGAGAAATGGAAAACCTGTCATATGGAAGGAGACTCAAAAAGCTTGGCTTGTTTAGCCTAACCAAAAGAAGGCTGAAGGGAGATATGATGCTCTTCATAAATACATCGGTACCAATGTGGACACAAGAAAAAATGGATATAAAACTGACCATCCGGAAGTTTAGACTTGAAATTAGATGAAGGTTTCTAATCATCAGAGGAGTGAAGTTCTGGAACAGCCTTCCAAGGGGAGTAGTGGGGGCAAAAGACATATCTGGCTTCAAGACTAAGCTTGATGAGTTTATGGGAGGCATGGTATGATGGG